>NC_084825.1:44200509-44500509 GCF_958449725.1 Rosa rugosa
ACAACAAAAGTTTCATCTTAAGCAAGGAAAGTCCCTCCAGCTTGTTTAAACTGGCCTATCAAACCGCATTTAAGCTGATTCACTGCCTCTTGGAGAACCGTGGTTATCATCATCCTCTTCAACGGGGCTCCTGTCACCCCTACGTACGGGGCTTGGGCTGCGGCTATGGCCACTTTCTTCTACAGGGCTTCTGTGCATCTTATCACCATTGCTTTTCTCTTCGGCATCACCTACAGGGCTTCTACTCTTTCCCCTGGGACTCCTACTGTAGTCAGATCGGCGATCCTGAGGGGAGACACTACGCCGCTCTTGTGGGCTTCTCCCATCAGGAGATTGGTCACGCTTCCTCCCCTTGGAAGGTGGTGGAGAAGCCCTGCGACGCTTAGGGCTCCGGCTGTCTGCAGGACTTCTTGATCTTCTCTCTAGACTCCTTTCTCTCCTCACAGGTGATCTTGATTGACTGCACATTAAAAGGAACAATGAGTGATTACCGAACAAAAATATGCAGAGAAGTATTATAACCACTTTTCTAAATCAAATGTGGAATCATATGCAGATTCACCATTTGGCAAAAGGGCAGTATGTCAAATGTCAGTCTCATAAGAAAGAGATAACGATAAACACCTGTAACTATGACCCCTGCTGTAACTACGGCTTCGACTTCTGCCCCGCCTTGGACTTGGTGAGCGTGAGTGACTCCGCCCACGTCTGCACATAGAAAAAGAACACAATTTTCACGGTAAATGACCAGAACATTGGCCAAAATAATAACCAGAACCATAATATGCACAGAAGGGAGATATAATACAGACTTGGAGGAGGTTTTCTTCGGGCTGTTCTGACAATTTCTTTCAATGTGGCCTCGTTCCCCACAGCGATAACACTTATTCTTCCAGTCCCCAGCTTTGCAATCTCGAGCCCAGTGCCCATCGAGTCCACAATTGAAACAGCGCCCTGAACCAGGAGGAGGCCCTCTACCAAGATACTCACGGGATCCACCTGGACCACGTGGTGCCTAAATGAAAGGCAGACATCCATCAATTCATTAATCACATTAACTTATAGTTGCCCGAATGTTTTAGAATATGAGAAAATTGAGTGTGCATGCTCAAGAGAAAGGAGGAGAGAAACATAATACCAGGCAAAACAGAGAAATGCTAATTGAGCAAACAAAATGCAGGGATAAAGCGCAGTCCAGATATCAATGGCAGTGAAAAGGTCCAAGTTCGTACCAACAATGTATTAGACTTAAGGTTTGGGAAATATGAAATAACTAATCAAAAGAACATACCCCCCTGGCAAATTCCACAATTAAACGGCTCCCATCAACATCCCGACCATTCAGGCTATATCTTGCGTCATCAGCATCACGGGGATCATTAAATTCCTGTTTTTAGTTGCAGAGTAAAAAACAAGATGGCGATAACATTTGCAGAAATATGAAAAAGAAAAAATGACAAGGAAAACTTAAAATGAAAGAATGACAGACAGTGTACAAACTGTAGGCATGACTGTGTGGTGTGTGTGTGGTTGGGTGGGTGGTGTGTGGGTGTGTGTGGGTGTGTGTGTGTGTGTGTGAGAGAGAGAGAGAGAGAGAGAGAGAGGAAGGTATAGAGGGACATACAACAAAGGCGAAATCACGCTTCATATCCACATCACGTACTCTGCGTAAACGGGGTCCAGAAACAGTAAGGCCATCATGACACAAGCATCAAAGGGATGATACTTCGCCCCTCACAGATGAACTAAACACCAGTTTGAGATTGTTGCCATTTCGATAAAAAAACGCAATAATATTATAGAAAGACTCGCCAAATCCACCAATTGGACCTCACCAAGACCTCCAGGTTTGGCAAAAGCCAAAAAACCTTCAACAAGATCATTGAAGTTAAACCAAACAGACACATGGATGGGTGAAACGTTTTCAGAATGATAGTAGAAATTCACACTTTTGACAAGCACAGAGAATGATTTGGCAAAGGCTTCATTGCCTCCTATGAACCTAATTCTTAAAAACAACTAACAACCAGGAATCCACAACATATGCAAAGAATCATAAAACGACAAAAGCACAGAGCCATACAAGGTCCATAGAAATTAAAATCCAAAAGCACTAAAAACTCCTAAAATGATAAGAAACAATTCTGGTTACCTTCCATATCGGCTGAATACATCTTCCAGTTCCCGTGATCTTGTCCGGGACGACAAGCGACCAACATAGAGCCGTGTACCACCATGGCGGTCATCATGACGAGGCATTTTATCTGCAACAAATCACCATATTCATCGTCTAATAATGTTTCTAGAATACCTATTCAAATGTGTTTAGAATGAGAACAACCCCATGATAGCACTGAGGTCACTAACCAAACTAAATTAGACAGTCTAACAAGTTATTCACCTTCATAGCGCACAGTAATCAAATGTCGAAGACCACACACAAAAATATCAGAAATTTCTATAATAAAAAAAAAATTGAACATTTTCATACACAGAATTCAAACATATCTACATGTTTTCATTACCAAATCAACCATAAAACCACAAACCATTCATCCAAAATTTCAAAACTAGAGCTCCTAGATTTGGCTTCTCATGACTAAAGAAATTCAAAAAAAGTCAACTTCTTTGGGAACAAAGGTGACCCAAAGATGATTTGCAAAGCAAATCCCTAAGTTCAATTAGCTGTTGCAGTGGAAAATAAGCGGAGATTTGAGAGACGCACCTGAAGAAAACGAAGGCTAAAAGCGAAGAATCGAACCCTAGACTATGTTTCGCGAAGAGAGAGGACTCGTTATTCTCTCTTGGTATTTATAGGGGAGGATAAGATTTAGAAGGCGGAGCTGATTTTATAACAGCCCTTCAGATCGGTTAGAATTACGATTCCCGCCATGCCGACTGTTTTGATTGGTTAGGTGGTAGGTGCGAGGCTGGAGCTAAACTGTAAATGCGGTATGGTAAGACATTTAAATAACGAGAAAGTAACTTTTTTTTTTTTTTCATACTACCCCATTTAACGTTTTTTACACTTTCTGAGTTCATTAACCGTGAAAGCATGATATAGGTTTGCTTCTGAAATTTTTGGGAATTTTGGATTTTTTCGATTATAACTAAATGTAGGTGCTTTGCTATGTAAATGTCAGGAAAAAAAAAAAATTGGGGGAAAGGGAATGATTTGGATGTCTCAACGAGTAGCATATCATCATTCTCTTTTTGCTGAAAATGAAATCAGACGGAACTAAGCCTATCAGAAGAAGATAGCGGATATTACTGATGTTTAATAATACAACATCATGCACAAGATTGTTGTTTTCCTCTCTACTTGCGACAGATCCCACATGTCCCGGCTTCAGGTTAAGGCCGTAAGAACCACAGTTTGATGAGTGTCCCAGTCTCCTCTAATAGTACCTCTCGGTTTTTGCCTCCTTGGTAGCTTTGTAAAGCATTATCAATGGCAGTCTGTTGCAGTCAAGGTAGTGCAGTAGTCTTTAAGCCATGCGCACGCGGATTTAAGGATGCGAAGCTCTCCATTAAGGAGATCGCAAGCCATTTGCTTCCGGAGAGAGGGCCTTTCACACGTAACAGGAGAACTTACGGGTCCCAGAGACTGCATAAATTTGTGCAACAAGCATGAAGCAACGTGTAAGAATATCTCAACTTGATAATATAAGAAAGGACCTTTCTGAATTGGTGACCTTTCTGAATTGGTGTCTCATGAAGTGATGAAACAATACCTTATAATTGAACATAATGAATTCATGTTGAACTTGGGGAAGTTCTTGGCTCTCTAGAAGAATCAGAAGAAGAAAAGGGGTGAAGAATTAGCATGTATATACCTTAAAAGATGCATCACAATCCTCAGCTAATTGGGTTAATTTTTCCATCAGCATCTGATGTGCTTCAATCTCTCTGCTTCTATTTGTTAAAGGACGCCGAGCCAATCGACCATCATGTTCCACTGCTTCATTGACCAGGTCACCAAGTTCTGGATATTAAGAAACCATATGCATATGTGTCACAAACCCAAAAGGTAACTGAAGTTTAGAAGTTTATCAAACGATAGGAATAAGGTAAACATGAAACAAACCTTCACAAGAGGTACAACACAGGACACGAGCAAATGCACGAAGTGACTGTGGAATTCCTTTCCCCTTTCCACTACCAGATTTCACTTCCCTGTGTGGTAATGGGTTATCATAATCAGATCTAGATCTTGATCACAGGATATGACTTCCTAATGCAGATACAGCAAATACACTAAGACTATAATATAGAACACATAGAACCACATAGTCACTTTTCTGATTGAAAGTATTGTACTCAGGCAAGATAGAAGGTTGTTTCCTCCAGCAAAGAACAGTAGAACTTCTACTGTAGAAGCTTGTAATAATAATAATAAAATAAGAAAAAAAAAAAAGTAGAACCTCTCGTAAGTAATCATCCAATACAGAGACTGAACCACTGGACAAAAGAAGTAACACCAGACAAAGGAAGTTGAAATGTAACAAAAGAAGTTGACACAGTACCACTTCCTATTGGATAGAGGGTAAGGCCATCTTTGTTATGCCTAGTCTTTTGCCAAAGGAACAAAAACAAAACAAAAAGAAGAGGAAGAAGAAGAAAGACGCATCACTACCAACTTGATTGTGAAACAATCCACTGAAGAGTTGAAACCATTGACGTCATTGTTGATTGGTCTATGATGTCTCTTCAAAAGTTCCAACTTCAAATCACGAAGAATATCATGATGAGGTATGTTTACCTGGATCTGGACCTGCAATATAGAGCCTTAGTCATCCAGGAAACATATACAGATCATATACAACAATTATCTGGCTATTATAAATTTGTATTTCTGTAACCAAATCAAAAACATACTGAAATGCCAAAAATCAAATATAACATGTATCAACTTTCAAGCATGAACTAAGGTATGAAAGATCATTGCAACATGCAACGTATCTGATCAGAGTACTCAAATTGAAAGCCAAGAGTGACCTGGTCGTGAATGTTGTATGGAAGTGTAAACCCAAAGTCCAACAGCAGGGTAGCGTTTGAAAATTTGCCATATCTTATCAGCACCTTCACAAATATGTCAAGTAAACCCCAAGTCAGATCTTGAATAAATGATTCTCCAACTATAACTATAGCCACTGCCTTACATGCTGCCCCACCGGATGTTTTCATAGGCATATCTATTTAGAACATATAAAGCATGCTGGAAGAAAGACACCATAGAAGAGACCTATTAAAAGATAATACATGACACTATGACAGACAGAAATGTAAACCAAACTTCCAGATCTTTCTAAACTTAAATCCAGTCGATCTCTAAATCTATGATTTTTGTGTTTTTTGCAACATATTTCTGTGTGCCTTATTCACTGTAATTCTTTAAAGACACAATGAACCAGAGGAACAACATAAGATTATGGTAATCATTTTGATTATAAAAGAAACCAGCAGAGGGTCATACAGCAAACAAGCATGCCTATCAAGAGCAAAAAAAAAAAAATACAGCTAATCAACTATTGACCAAAAACAAGATCTTTTTAATAAACAAAGAAGAAAAATTAATGACTTTCTGAAGTGTATCAACTGAAATACGGAAAAAGCCATCCCAATGAAGATGCATCTAACCTGTTCACCTTGAGCATAATTACGATCAGCAATCACCTGCCGAGATAATTTAGAGGAATAAAAACTCGGAAACATCTTTTACAATAATACATGAATGTGAAACAAGTAGCACACGAGAAATAACATTGTTATACATAAATAACTAAACCAAGACAAGAGGAAGCTGGCATAACTAGAACAGGCGGAAGTACCTCTGAGAAATGTTTGTCATCATCACTCAGCACAACTGATTCTGAAGTCCCATCATGGTTCAAAAAACCTGCAAATGGAATCTGAAGAAGATTTAATTATACAAACCTCATCATCAGAGTATTTAAATCAAATTTGTATAAATGTGTTACCAGGGAATAACCCTTTCTGCTTCCCCATGCTCGAGAAGTAACTGTAAAACCCATGCTAAACAAGTGAGAATGGCTTTTATACATCTTTAAAAGGTGGAATCACTGCAACCAATAGTATGTGAACTAACATATATCATTTCTTGCACATCATATAAAGTCAACATGATTAGATATGCAAGTAAACAGAGCGCGAACTAAAGCATAAAATTGGTCATATTTACAATGATGTAGCAGATAACATGGGTTTATAGTTCACATAAAGCATATAGGCCTAGTCCTAATTCCTAAAGCATATGCATGATATCCCGCCATGATGTCATAATAACTCTTTTTATTCAAAAACTGGAGTGGAGTACGAATGTACCACTGAATCACATAATTCTGAATTCTGATGACATGTAAAATCATATAGAACATACAACTTACCTAAAGCATATGCATGCATGAAATCCTTACAGCTGATACTTTGGAACATCTCAGGAAAGTGCTCAAGAGCCTGAAATTATAATATATCTTATCAATGATCAGAATCTAAAAGACAATAACTAAGAAGAGGTTAAAGGTTAACAATCATGTTATATCTAGAGAAAGCATTTACTTGATCACATTTGTAATGCATCTAACTTTGTGTAATTCTATGCTCACTTAATCTACTTACAATTGAATGATTAAACTCAGTTGATTAGTCATGCAGGTATGTTCAAGATATTGTGGCATTCAATTAACATGCAGTGAATAGAGAAGAACTACTATTTATGCTGCTAGTGATCAACGATCAATTTCAGATTATAAAGCTAAAATCATTAGGTGGATTAGTGAACCCGGCAAGGAGACTAAGATATCAAATACATATACAAAAGAACTAGTTGCATTCATCTACGTCATTAGCCAGAGAATAAAGCAATCGAGTACTTACTCTCCTAGCTGCCAAAAATTCCTTTTCAACAAGGGATCTTTGATTAATTGTCTCCTGATACAGAGAGCTTTGACGAATCATCTCCAACTCATCTTCGCTCCAAAATATCTAACATACAAACAACAACCATGTCAAAAATACTCCAAACTGTTGCCATTCAAGAAATGCGCACAAACCCTTCAAAGTAAACATATGCATGGAAACGATCATCAATTCGATCCTCGTTCCAATGTGTGGTACAAATCAACATTACAACAACATAACATCTAAACTGTGCTTGTCAAAAAACATTACACATGCGCAAATATGACGATCGCATCAAATTGAGAAGCTGAAAAATGATAAAACACTCACTGTGCTATGCATCTCCTCGGGGCGAGGAATCCGGCTGATGTAAGGAGCCCATTCAGAGTCCTGCAAACACAAAAACCATAAAACTTCACTAAACACTTGTACACATTTCACTCTAAACTAAGTCCTCTACACAATTAAACAACAGAGACGAGTATAGTCTTACTCACCTGGCCCATTTTCTGCTCGAGCAAAATGACAATGGCGACCTTCGCAACATCACCGACTCGATCACCTAACAAAGCTCTCAATTCCGGAGCAAGATTATCCGGAGCTAGTTGCTGCAGCAAGACCAAAATTTTATGAGTTTCGAAATCCATAATCGAATTTCGAAATTGAGATTCAAACACTACCATACCACGCTGTACGGAACTTTCAATATGCAGTCTCCGGCTCTTATGCTCTTGGAAGCAAAGAGAGCCGTTCCGAGAGTGCATTTCCCTATCGAAAGAGCGGAAGAGATTTCGGTGCCGGACTTGCGCTCCAGCCACGGCAAGAAGTCGTCGGATTCGGAATGGAAGTTGAGGTTGGTGAGTGGAGTGTGGGAGAGGCCGATGTGTGGACGGCGGCGGCGCCACCAGCGATGGCTGAATTGTCGAGCTACCAGTAGCATCGGTTCAGACGGCGCCCTTTTTTTGGTTTAGGCTCAAACGGACTCTCGTTTGTGTACAAAAATTTGTCACTTACATTTTTCAGTAACATATGCGAAAATTTTGAAATATTGCGCAAGTTTACGAAATATTGTGAATATTTTGAAAATTTTATGTTATAGGTAGATTTATTTATTTCAGACCAAACAAGTTATTCTTAAACCACCAATCCAATCATATCCTCGATCACCACTTTTTTTTTTTTTATGTAGAGAGAGTATTAGTACTTCAATCTTCATCCCTTAATATAAAAAGTAATTCTTGAACCAACAATCTACTCAATCGTAAATTCGTGAGAATGTGGAATAAATATTGAATGCTGATATTCCCTCTATGTCAGAGTGGTAAAGGGAAATTTGTACATGCATGTTATGCCTTCCAAATAAAGATAAAAAAGAGCGGTGATCGAGGATTAAGAAGATATGTGGTTTAAGAATCACTTTTTATCTTGAAGGAGATGGAGATCAAAATACTAATATTCTCTCTATATCAAAGTCATTTGTACGTGTTATGCTTTTACAAAGAAAGATAAAAGTTTCACGCGCACTCTATGGAATTGAACAAGATTTTATTTCTATTTACAGTACTCGCACTTGGTACCGTACTGTATCAAAACTCATAAGCAATACTTGAGCTAACCATAGCTGACTCTATAATAACACTAAGATAGTTCAGAGGTTGCTGTACTCTTTTCCCTTTTTCTATATGCATTACCTATGTGCAATTTTTGTTCAAAATGTATCTCATATGATAACCTTTTATGTCTATATTTTTCATCCAGTAATCCATATTTGAATTTGGAGATGACAAATGGGAAATCTGCCATTAAAGAAGGAGAGTGAAATTCACAGTCCTCATTTTATAATCTACACTCTATGTTTCTTTTTTTCAACATCACATTTTTACAATCTACACTACAAAAAGAAAAAACTTAAGATATTAAAAAATGAAACATGAAGTATATATTATAAAATAAGGTTGTGAATGTCCCCTTAAAAAAGTACTCAAAACAAGGAGAAAATGACCAAAGTGGAATGTGACATTCATAATATCATGTCTCTTTGCTGTTTTACTACATCATTTGTTCTTCTACATGCCAATCATTAACGAAGACAAAGAAGTTCTCGGCACTAGACAGATACTTGAAAATAGAATGTGGTTATGTGTGCTTAATAATAGGGCTGGGCACAGACCGGGATGGGCCTGATTTGTGCTAATACCAAGCCTCATGCCGAAATTATAAGTAGGGATGGGCCCGGATAGGATGTTGATTTTTCAAAACTGGTACTGAGGGTACCGAAACCGAACGGGTTCGGTACGGGCTTGAGCCCATTTCGGGACTTAAACTGTTTTGAATGTTCAAAGTTCCAAATTGCAAACTAATTCATTTTAGTCATCATTTCTATAATAAAAACCTACAAACTGCAAACTGAATCAACATCTTATAATCATTGATGATCATATATGACCAGATGACAACATTTATGATTGATCAGCCGTAGTCAATCACTCAAGCTTATACTAAGATCAGACAATGAACATAAGGCATCTTATATATGAACAATAAAAAAAATTGCTTACTGAGCTTATCAGCTTATAGATCAAGTTACCAATTAAACTTACAAATTATCTAAGACTAATTCATTTAACTAAACCAAAGGAAACATCATAGGTTTGCTGAAAGGAACTCGTAGGACCTTGCTAGCTTGAATTTGCTGGAGCAAGAGCTTCAAGCCTTCAATTTGAGGAGGAACAGAAGGTGAGGTTGAGGTTGAAGAGTCTTCAAGCCCCTAAGCATTTGGATGAGGTCGAGCAACCGGCTTTTTCCCTTTCGCCATCGAATGATTTAAATCGAATAATTGAATTTGAGATGAACTATGAACTGGACTGGAAATGAAATCAATAATGATTACTGAAGAACTGGAGAAAATTTGGGGAAATTGGAAAGAAATTGGGGATCAAAGATTTAGATGAAGAACAGAGGAAGAAATGGAGTGGAGAAGAGAGACTCACAACAGATCAAAAGAATTGGGGATCGAGTTAGCATTTTAGGTTAAAGGTGTGGTCATTCCTCCATGTTATTCCCATAGATTTGACTAAAGTACTCAATCAAACTCAGCCAAATAATAGAAAAAAAATTAAATATTTAATTTATTTAATAAAAACGGGACGGGACGGACCCTAACGGTATCGATACCGGACCCATTTTCTTGGATGGGACCGGACGGGCCGAAACAGTATATTTTTGATTTTAATCCCGGCCCGTACCGGTGGACTTCGGGACGGTACCGGGACTTCAGTTTTGGGTGCTCAACCCTACTTAATAATAGACAAATCATATTCCTCCATAAAAAAATATTTGATTTTTCCTTTGGAGATTAAAATTCACACTCCCTAAGTTGTGATTCACACTCCCTCTTTCTTTGTTTGGTAAAAATTCTCATAAAAATACAAAATTTAAATTAGTAAATACAAGATTTAGGTTACCTAAAAAGAAAACATAGAGAGTGGATTTTACTTCTTTTTTTTAGGCACAATTACCAAAATACCTCATTAACTTGGTTATAATTGTCAATTTACACCCCCAATTTGTATTTGCGAAAATTGACCTCTTGAACTCGGCGAAAATTACTAATTTACACCTCTTCCATTAGTTTCAACGTTTTTCATCCAAATACCAGGAATGTGCCCCTACACTAAGGGGTAATATGATCATTTCATTTTAAATTTTAGTTAATAAAAAATATACATTAAAAAAATTGTGTGTGTTTAAGGAAAACTGAAATTGGGAGAGAATTGAGTCGTCATTTTATTGATAATAAGGGCATCTTTATATAGAGGATTACAAGACATAGAATCAGAGTTGTACAAGGAAAGATAATCGTATAATTAATCGGATATCTATAAATATTTCCGAGAATATCTCTAATTCTAAACCATATTACAACTAGGTCTAGGTTACTTGAGTTTGGGTCAGACACATATTCTGGATTTACTTGAACACTCCCCATTGTGTCGCCCAAACATGGTGCTCCTCTCGTTGCCTCATTAAAAACCTTGCCTAGTAACAAAAACCCAGTGAGACAAAAATAACCTCGGTCGAAGGGGAAAAAGAGCACAACACACTCTTCACATTTCGAGACCATACATGTAGACATCTCCCCCTTATGACAACGGTCATGAGAGTTCGGATAACTTACGCAAACGATGCTACCAACATGTTTCTTGAAAGTGGAATTTAGGCAATGACTTAGTGAGCAAGTCTGCCACACTGTCCTTAAATCGAACCTAGTTCACTTTGATTTTGAGGAGAGTCTGTTGTTGCTGATTATCCTTGGTGTTGTCGCTTTTGATGTAGCTTTGCTTCATTTGTTCAAAACAAGCAGCATTATCCTAAATGTCGTAGGCTCGTATGTGGTAGACTTCAAACCACAATTTTTCGAACATGCGTAATTATGGATCCAATCCATATACATTCACGAACCACTTCGTGAAGAGCAATGATTGTTCTAAGATATAGCGATTAGGGTCTGTTCTATAGACCTCCAAGATATCATAGTCTTTACCCATGGTGAACACTTAACCAGTTTAGGAAGATTTTTGTGTAGGTCATAGAGATACCCAACATCAGCAAAACCTTCCAAAACACATGTCGTTTTGGGATGGGGATAGCGGACGCAGGCCAGTGTTGGCGGCGTTCCCGGTGTGTGATAGGTCTGAATCCATCATCTCTCTGTAGGGATAGAACAAGCCCATATCAATCGTACATCTCAAGTATCGAAAAATATCTTTTACACCAATCTAATGGCGTCGCGTTGGTGCAAAGCTATACCTTAGCTAACAAGTTTACTGCAAATGAGATGTCTGATCTTGTGCGTTGAGTTAAGTACAATAAGTAAGGAAATATCATAAAACTCCATTATGAAAAAACAAAAGTAGGGAAGGTCATAAAACTTCACTCTGAAATTTTTTTGTTAATTTTATGTATTTGTTCTTAATTAGGATTTTTTTTTAAAAAAATTATTATTATAAAATGAGTCAATTGACCATATTACCTCATATAGAAAACATTAGAATTAATGGAGAGCATGTAAATTGACAATTTTGGCCAAATTTAGGAGGCTAATGTTTGCAATTGCAAGTTGGGTGTGTAAATTGACAAATATAATCAAATTTTAGGAGTATTTTGGCAATTAAGTTTTTTTTTTATTTGTCAAAATACAAATTTATAAATCATTAGCGGTTTTTTTGTGAAAAATTTAATAACTCCAAGAAATTTTGCGAAATTTGAAGAGTGGCGGGGCCATCTAAAAAAAAACAAAACAAAAGGGCGGGCCGCAAAACTTTTTCAATTTCAGTTAAGCGCCAAACAACTGAAACAAACAATTTCTTTGCCACGTCACCGATCCGAGTGAAGCCGAAACAAACAATCTCAGCCGTCCATTAATCGAGTCTCTCCAAAAAAACCTCACCACAGATCGTCGTCCCCTTCACCCCGAGTGGCCTTCGTCCCTGTTCCCCTATAAAAGCACAAAGTTGCAGACCCATATATATTATTCCTCGCAACCAATCTCTCTCCGACTCGCTTCGAAGCTTCTCCGATATTCAGGTTCGTGCTCCTCTCACAGATTCTCCGATTCGTTTTCCGTTTCCGTCTTCAATTTCACTGATATATGTTTTGCTTTAACTGTGCCTCTCTTATTGAGTCGTTGAATTTCAATCTAGGTTTTTCTGTATCAAATTTCCTCTTCGGCATTTGTAAATTAGGTTTTCAAAATTAAGGAATTTCATAATCAGGTCTTTCGCTCTTGTTGTTTACTTTGGGAAATCCTGCTACTAATCCTGTTTGGTTATAAGAAAATGAGCAAAGCAAACCTAAATCCCCAAATTCCACGACATCAGTAGCTTTCCACCTCCCAAACTTTTGGTTTCTTCTTAGAATTTCCAATTTTCCTCATGAAATCACTGTATATATAGGATTTCGAATATTTGTGATTGATTTGATTTGTTTGGTTTTCTTCAGAACCAGGGATCTTAGCTTGAATCGACAATGTCTGGGCGTGGCAAGGGAGGCAAGGGATTGGGAAAGGGAGGAGCAAAACGACACCGTAAGGTCCTCCGCGACAACATCCAGGGGATCACCAAGCCGGCCATTCGTCGTTTGGCTCGCAGAGGAGGTGTGAAGCGTATCAGTGGTTTGATTTATGAGGAGACACGAGGTGTGCTCAAGATATTTCTCGAGAATGTGATCAGAGACGCCGTGACTTACACTGAGCATGCTCGCCGCAAGACTGTGACCGCCATGGATGTGGTCTATGCGCTCAAGAGGCAGGGCAGGACTCTCTATGGGTTCGGTGGCTAGAGGGGTTTTGGGGTCCTTACAAGTCTTGCTGTCAAGAAGTATGGTGTTGAGGGTTGGGTTTAGGTGTTTTTAGTTTGTTTAGGTGGTGAAGAATTGCTAGGGTTCTTCTTGCTATGTGGTATTGTAATTAGTTGATGGACTGGGTTTTGGAACTGAAATTTAATGGAATGGTGGTGTTTGATCTGACATTGTTGTTTGATTTTGCAATTTTGTTGTTTCTCCTAAACTTGAGCTGAACAAGTTCATTAGTTCATTACTCTAAATCCTCCTAAACTTGTTCGTTCTTCCAAATCATAAGCAACGTTCCCGATTTCCGGCTGAGAATAGAGCCGCTGATGAGGAGAACCTCTTCTTCTTGCTGAGCTGTGACCGTGGTGCTGTGATCCGGTCGCCTCTCTTTCCTCTTCATCATCTACCAAACCTAATTAAGCCTAAGCTTGTTTTTTTTTTTTTTTTTTATCATGAAGAACTTTATTAATAATGAACTGCTTACAACGAGTTTTAGGTAATATCTTATACACAGAAATGATCACTAGACTTTATACTAGAACTCTATAATGACTGACTCAAGGGGCCAAAAAAACCCCGACTCCAAACTTGCACTATAACTATATGGCAATGACAACAAGCGTAGGAGCAGTGAATCTTTGACATCCATCTCTCGTTTAGCCAATACAAACTCTGAAGCTAGACAACTCACTTGTGTCAATACTAACTCGCCTAAGCTTGTTAATTAGTTCAAAACTGAGGTTGAGTTAAATGGTGGGTTTTGGGCCTTTATGCATTTTGGGCTATGATGTTATTTGTTGGGACTTTTTTAATTTATTTTACCAAAAGGGTTATTGGGACTTTTTCTTTTTTTTCTTCTACTTTTAATTTTAATTAATTAATTAAATTTTGCGTTGTATGGTTGCAACTTGTTGCAAGTGACAGCTGATTGCGACTGTGCACTAACTGGTTTGAAAATTGGCAATGGCATGTGATGTGTCCAACGAATAATTAAAGCGATGACGTTTATGGGATCTAGATGTGGAGACGCCATTGGTGAATGTTAAGACTTTTATTTTTAGGAAACTTCCCATGTTGTACTTTTCTTGGTAACTACGGACGTATACTTATACTTCAAGTTGGACTAAGAAAACATTTATTACTAAATTAATTATCTACAGGCCTACAACCATAACTTTAGCAGTGTCATTTTTCTCCATATATTCTAACTTATTGAGCTGCCTCCACATGGATGAATGTGCCATTTCTTTCCATTTTCTAGTATTAAAATTTCTTTTATTAGAATTTCTTAAACAAACTTTAGGAAAAAACTGAAAAATAAAATATGCCTCTTATTCTTTTTTTGGTCCATGATTTCTATAAAAAAAACATGAAGAAGAAGTGATTCCTAACTTTCTTTCCTTGTAGAAAAATGCCAAAGCAAAAAGGCGATAAGATTCGATGGACACGAGAAGCATACACACATAACGTGTTTGGCGGGAGTAGTCGACAGTGAAAGGTTCGGACAATCCAACAAGTCTCTGGTCCATCACCAATAATAAAAAAAATCAAATCAACACCTCAATTATAGCATAAAAGCAAAAGCAAAAGCACACTAGTCCCTTAATCTGCCAAACCCTAAATTAGGGAACAGTGGGAAAACAAGACCCAGATTACATTTTCCTCCTTTCCTTCCTTTCTTTCTCTCTCATAACCGCCTCCATTATTTCCCCGCAACTTCCCAAGCTTCACCAAAAACTGCTCTGTCTAGTTTTCCTTTCTTCTTCGTCTGGTTCTGCGATCTCCGTGTTCGTCAACACCGCGTGGTTTTTAGTCGCTGTTAGCTTTTCGTTATCAGGTAAAAAGCTTCTCTACTTTTTTTTTTTTTTCGATTTTATGGCTTTGAGGTTTTGGTATTGCGTCGGATTATGTAGATCTGATTCGCTTTTCCGGCGATCGGAGTCTGGATTTGGCGGTTGAGGGTTTTGGAGTTGGTTTTTTTTATTTTAAATTTTGGTTGTTTTTGGCTATAAAAGCGGTTTGAACTCGCCGGAAATAGCATTTATTACAGAAGCAGCTTTAAATTAAGCAGTTTTGGGTTTATTTTGAGGCTTTTGGAAATGTTTAGCTTCTTAATTATGCTTTTTAAAGTTGGAAAATTGATTTTCTTTTTGGTTGAAAAAGTTGGAAAATTTGATCGAATACAGTTTTGTTGTTTCTTAGTTTTGTGTGATCATCTTGTATAATTGGTTTAATCTCAGACTTTGTCATGTGAAAATAATGGAGCAAAGTGAAATCGGTTTTTTTGATCTAGAAGTTTTTCGATTGACCGATCGGACTTGATGTTTTCTTTACTTGGTTCAGTATCTATGATTTACTTGCTTTTTCGCGTTGTTTGTTCCTTTGAAGTCTTTGTATGATCATTCTCTGATTAGTTTATGGCGTTGACTGAGTATTTTTTGGGTGAAATTCGTTTCATAAATATTACTTAAATGGCCTTTTTGGTTTGCAGGTTATATTTGTACTGGTTGGGTGTGATAGCTAGACTATACCGAGAGGAACTGTATGATCTTCGAAGGTTACTGAATTTGGTAGTAGAAAATAGGAGTGTAGCTGCACATATCGTAGTACTGCAAGTGGTTAAAAGATCTTCAAAATCATAGCAAGATCTTGGTAATTGCAATTTGCCGTTATTTATAGACAGAGAGAACAGTAATATTAAGCTTGCGAAAGCTTGGAGTCATGCCGCTATCAGGAAATGAAGAGGTGTTAATTTCTCTCTAAATTACTGCCAACTGAAATTAGAGTCTTCTTGTCCGAATTTATTGTTTATTCTCAATATTGATTAATTAAATCTTCTATTGGCAGACTGGGGTTAAACCCGTTACCTGGAAATCTAGTGATTATATTGCAGGTGTTCCTATCAAGAAAAGGAGGTTCCCAATGATGAGACCTCCTTCACCCCCACCTGAAGAACCATCTTTTCCCCCATCAAAAATGGATTCAGTACAGAAGGAACAATCTAGCCAATCTCAGGGGTCGACTATTTCACATGCTAGTGTTGCAACTAGTTCCGGAATTTCTGATGCAACCAAAGCTTCTGGGTCTGATGATAGAAGAGGAAGCTCTGATGTTAAAAATGTTAATATGGTCCAAGGGAATGATAATACCGTTAGAGTCAAAGTTGAACAGCCTAGCCTTAGAGATCATTTGGGTTCTTCAGATGACTTGCAGAGGAAAGGGAAGTTTGTGATGGCTGATAACCCTGCACCCCAGATGACTTTAGGGAGAAATGAGTTGAATTTGAGACCAACTGAAGCTCCTGTATCTAGTTTAAGTAAGGATATTATGCATAGCAAACACAGAGCGGAAATGAAATGTAAAGAAGAGATGCCTGCTATTGCTGAGGGTACTGAATTATCATTAGCTTTGAAGGAACGTCTTTTTCCATCTTTGACAGGCCAAAAGAGTGATAGTGGTGTGAGTCACCCTAGTCAGGATAAGTCAGAACCTATTTCCCTGAATTTGTCTTTAAGTAAAGAGAAAATCAGTGTTCAATGCAAAGGTAAGGACAGAGATTTGAAAGTCCATGGTGCTCAGTTGCAAGCATGTAGAGCAAACTGGGATTTGAATACACCAATGGATGCATGGGGAGATTCTGTTAATGATGCTCCAGTCTCTGTTGATCGGATCAGTGCAAAAGGTGGGGGACATGCTGTTAGCTCAATTGGGATGGTTGAAGGTGGTGTTAGCTCAGAAAGACAGAGTAATGTTGAGAGTCACAAAAGAACTAATTTGACCATGTTGTCCAAACTAGATAGCCAGCAATATAAGCCCAATGATTCTCTTCTTTTACGCCTTAGTTCTTCTTGCTCACTGCCAAACCTGTGTCAAACACCTAGTTCATCCATTGCATTTGAGTTGGATAGGAGGACTTCTGCTGTAAACTTGCCTAGGGTGGCAGGGCCAACTAGCAATCTGAACTTGGGTAATCATATAACCGTGAAACCAGAGCCATTTGATGAGAGAGTCAAACAGGAACCCAGTAGTATGGGACCATTAAATATCAGAGCAGGGAAGCATGGAGTAGTTGAGCGTTCCACTGTTGGAGCTGTTCACTCCTCAAATGTTAGCACCCAAAAATTTGTTGATCCTAGATCCATAAAATCTGAACCAGCTCTTGAGCTTAATCAAGAGATGAGCAAGTCTACCAAAGGGAAATCAGTCCAACTGGACAAACATGTGATAAATGGTCCAGATGATCGTCCTTTTGACATGAAATTGCCTGTTGCTGCAGAGATATCTCGCCCTGCTGGAAAGCCTTCTTGTTTGACAGAGTCGACTGGGCAGCCTTCTTGTTCAACAGAGTTGACTGTGACTCAGGATGTGATAAACCATTCAGGAGACTCTAATGGAAGGCTGCCTCATGAAGCTTGTCAAAGCAATGAGAAAGTTGCTATATCCCTGGGCCATGATAGTAAGGTAAACAACATGCGAACTAAAGATGACAATGTTGATAGTCAGAGTTGTAAATTGAAATTGATGATTGATCAACCCCTTGATTCTCGTGGAAGTGGTGGAACCAGTGATGAGGAAAAGATAAATATATCAACAGATATGCTGGAAGATTCTTATGGTACTGATTATGAATCAGATGGTAATCATGCTATAGATACAGCTATTGAGACTAAAGAAGGTGGTAAAGATGATGACTATGAAGATGGCGAGGTCAGAGATTTACTTCTGGATACAGCAGTCCAGGATGAGCTCATAAGTGAGTCAAGAGAAGTGGAAAATGCCAACCATGATGATTTTGATAATGGAAGGACAGAGTGTGTGGGACCTGTTGATATTGTTCATCATACTTCATTCCATGTTGAGGCAAAAGACAACAAAACAGACAATCTTGCTGGAACAAGTAACAATGATCATGAAGAATCTGCTGATATAGATCTTAATATTGAATCTGACAAGGGCTGTGATAATGATGTGTGCTTGCAAGAAGCATCGTTTGTTGAAAAGCTAACGTGCTCTGAGGGCATGAAAGGGTCCATCAGCACTGTGACAATAGAACCACTCAATGATCAATCTGGGAAGAGAGATTCCCAGAAGTGTCAGGATGCAGAGTTATCCTCGGAGCAAGTCACTATAGGAAGCCAAGGAACTGCAGTAGCTAGTGCTCAGGATACTGAGCTGAATGTTAATAAAACTGAACCTGTACTGACGAGTGATTCAACTTTGTCCAAAACTTCTGGTAGTGGTGATAATGCGACTAAGGATACCAGTAATGGAGGACAGCGGAGCCGGATTATAACTTTGCCTCGATCTTTAAATGGGTCTCCTACTAGATCAAGATCAATTCCAGACCAGCCATTTCCATCAAGAGCTGGAAGAGAAATTTTACCTGCTGTAACACCAGACGACAATAAACTACATCCTCGAGGGAGGTGATAATTTTTCTCTCTTATTTTACATCCCATCTTATTTTTGTTTTGTGGGTTAATACTTTAATTGTAATCTAATTTGCCTTCGATACTTTTTTCAGAGGTGAAACGTATGTTGACGATACCTACAGATTTCCAAGGGAGCGGTACCAAGATCAGTCATGGAGGAATTCAGTGAATTTTAGACGTGGTAGGGGGAGGATGAATAACCGTGGGGATTGGAGTTCTGATCGTTACTTTGCAGCGGAGCGTTATTATAATCAAACAAAGTACCGTGTTCCAAGACATAAATATGTAAATGTCGTTTCTGACGCTGACCTCGAATATAATAATTATAATATGGCTTCAGATGGTGCATTTGTTGGCCGTGGAGGGAGGAAGCTTTCAAATGATGGACCAATTAACCACCGTATACCCTCCAGGAGACGGTCTCCTGTTGGGGGACCTATAATTCATGTGCCTCGCAGAAATCCCAGAAATTTTAGCCCAAGTAGATGCATTGGTGAAGATACTTCAGATTTGGTTGGCATGAGGCATAATGAGAAGCTTATGAGAGGTTTTCCTGATGATTCTGTAGATCCCATGTTCAATCGTACCCAACCTTCATATGAGGGAGATGGTCAGTTTGGACGAGGGCGAGGAAATAGGACCTTTTCTTTTGTTCAGCAAAGAGGTATTCGAGTTCGTTCAAAGTCTCCAATAAGGACCAGAACTCGTTCTCCTGTGCCATGGTCATCTCCTAGAAGAAGATCCCCTGATGGATTTGGTGGGCCTGGAGAATTGAGCCATCGAACACCAAATTACAGGATGGAGAGATTTAGATCCCCTGATGGGGCATCTTTTACCGGAGAAATGGTGGTCAGAAGAAATCCGCCAAATGATTTGAGGGATATGGATACTGTAAGAGACCATGGTCATCAAAGGTCTGGCATTCATAGGAGTCCTTCTTCCCGTGTTTTACTTAGAAACAGGAGATTTGATGTCATAGATCCTCGAGAAAGGGCGGACAATAATGAGTTCTTTGCGGGTGGGGGGCCTATGCATTCTGGTCGGTTGCATGAGCTTGGTGGGGATGGAAATGCTGATGAGAGGAGAAGGTTTGGTGAGAGACGGGGACCTGTCCGTACATTTAGGCCTCCTTATAACAGTGCTGATGGTGAGACATTTCATGTTAACACAGAGGATGGCCCTAGGCCTTTCCGGTTCTGCCCAGATGGTGAAACTGAGTTTCAAGAAAGAGGCAATTTGAGAGAGAGAGATTTTGACAGAAGGATAAAGAACAGGCCAGGAAATGCACCTAGAAGAATGAGAAGCATTGAAGATCAGGAAGGAAATTTCAGGAGTGATGGACAGCCATGGAATGATGGTGGTTTTGATGATATCTCACGGGCGAAGAGAAAAAGGTTCTGATTTTACTTCTTCTATGACCTTGGATCCAGCAGTGTCATTTGGAGACTAGTCTGGGACGGTGACTCAAAGAGCAGAACAAGTCATGCATATACTGGTATGAGCCTGTGAGGGCCTTTTCCAGTTCCAAACTTGGTTTTTCCGATTCTATGTGATGGAGGACTGGATGCAATACAACTTGCTTGATTGTCTACCATGTAAATAGGTTGTACCTGGTATTACGGTGATTAATTCTCCATGAGTTCACCATAGTGCCCAAGTTTCATGAGCAAGTTTGTACTGTCTTATGGTCTTGAAGCACATCTGCAACCAAATCTCTTAAGGTTATTCTTGTGGGGTTGGTTATATAAATGCTTCCTTGGAGATTCATGCTTGGTGGGAACTGTCACACTCTTTTAACTATTATTTAGACCATAAAGCTCCAGTGTACTTATCTTTCTGACCTGAGTGAGCAGCCTGTTGACTTGGTCTATTCCCTGCTGCTTAAAATTGCCATTGAACCTTGTCATCTGATCTACAGTGATTGAACCCTGGCAAAGAAGCTTGCAGCTTCTGATATGGTTTATAACTATAGCTTGAGTTCTATTTTCTTATGGAATAAATGACGTTAATCTGAAGGAAAATAAGTGAGGCTCCATTTTTTCTTCTGTTTCAATCATAACATGTGTTAATCCACCAAGTTCTGGGATTGCTTTTAACCTTCTTAGTGGATTAACTCTTGGCATTTCTCTCCTAAAATGTTATTGGAATCCTAAAGAAGTTCATGGATGAATGATACAGTGTTGGAGTATATTTTCTCATGTGTGTTTTGTTTGCGTAAAGCATGCTGTGGTTTTGTTGCAAATATAATATAGAACAACAGAAAAAGATGCTTCTTCTTCATTTCCTGGGGTTGTCTGTCACTCAAAGCCTGTGTGAACTCTTCTGGTGTAATGCCTGCTGCATTTACTGGTTTTATGTTGTAATTGTTGGGGACTCGAATCAGCTACATGGGTATAATTGTTTACACTGATGAAGACAGTTGTACCATTTGAGCTGTACTGTGAACTTGTACGGGGTAACTGAAACATGTGCATTACTGAAGCAACTACAATAAAAACAAGTGAGTGGTGATGGATGCTTTGGGTTTTCGGTTTTCTGGGTATGAGCTACATCCCTATATCAGCAGCAGTATAGAAGTTAAACCTTCCAATTTTGAGCATTTGAATAACTATCTTTGATCCCTAACTATTCTAAGCTGCAGAGGAATAAGAGGTAATGTCGACCTGATTGTTTCTGAGGAATCTCATGGATAAACCAGAGAAGAACTGAAAGAATTATGGTATTAAAATTAATATGAATTAGTTCCACATTACTGAGTGTAAATTGAAGTTGTAGAACTGGGATTTTGCCATTTTTAATTTAGTGATTTGCACTAAAAGGGAGATGTGATCTTGAAATTTTTGTTCCATTCCGTTAATGCCACTAATGGCAACTGGCAAGTACTTTTTAGCAAGAGATGATAATCAATTTCCTAATTTGGTTGAAAAGACCAAAAAGGGAAGCTGGTATGCATAAGCCTTAGAATCTTATATAATTAAGAGAACTTTTAGGCAAAATAATTTAATTTTTGAACTACCTACAAATCTACAATGTCCTAAATTAATTATTACTCCAAAATATATAATCTAGGGGCCGCGACCACTTACCCAATTTCAGCATGAACATTGCCCACTTACTCCACCAAGAGTTTTTTAACCCTAATTACCCAATCTAACCTATAGTGACAGTTTTGCCCCCTATTAAACTCTATCCTCTCAGATTCTCTCTCTCACTCTCTATCTCTCTCTGTGGGACTCGGCTTCTCTGTTATAACAAGCAGTGCTAGGATCTGCTTGGACTTTCCTACCAAGCTGACACGTCATTAAAATCAATTCAAGGGCCAGAAGTGAAAGCCTCCAAAACACAAACCATATACCACACACAACATATCACCCTCCCTCCCTCCACGCCTTCTGCAACTTCATCTCCGATCAATTCCGGTTCTTGCACACAGCATCAAAAAGCCCCAGTTTTACAGTTTTTCAGGCCAACCTCCTGCTCCATTCCATCAACCGTTTTCAATAATTGGGTGGTCCAAATCGAAGTGCTTCCAAATTCAACTTCTCTCCCTTGATGAAGTTGCTGCTTGCGACTTCTTCTTTGCCCTCTTCTCTTTGCAGAAGATTGAATGAGGATCGAGGTTTGGGATTTGGGATTTCAGAAGATTGAATGAGGATTGAGGTTTGGGATTTGGGATTTCAGAAGATTGAATGAGGAGCGAGGTTTGGGATTTGCTGATTTCGTATTTGAGATGAACTTGTTGGATGGTTTTCTGGGTTTTTGTCTTTTCGAATTGGGGAAGAAGTGAAGATAGAAGGTTTATGGTTTGCTGGGATTTCAGATGAATGAGATGATTGAATGAGGGTTTGCGGGGATTGGCCGATTTGGTATTTTAGATTAAATGAGGGTTCTCAATTTTTTTGGATTATTGAATGGGGGAAGAACGAAGAAGGGAAGAAGTCGAAGAACTGAAGAAGAACAGTTCGATCTGGAATTATGGATGAATGATTTGTGATCGAAATGAATTTTTTTTGTCTTTTAGTTTGTTGATGGGTTAATCAAAGATGGGTTATGGGCTTCAGATAGGGACATGGGTATAAGGGCACCAAGTTCACCGCCGAGGATATCATGCAGAACGTCGACTGATTCTGATTTGATTCCTATGGTTCGTTCTAATACTAGTAGCTGTTCATTTCAGTGTTTCATGTATTGGATCTTTAAGCTGAGACTTCAATTTTCTGTTGTTCTTAACTTTTCAATGCTATCATATTCTGGTCGGAGACGAAGTTGCAGAAGGCGTGGAGGGAGGGAGGGAGAGAGAGTGATATGCTGTGTGTGGTATATGGTTTGTGTTTTGGAGACTTTCACTTCTGGCCCTTGGATTGATTTTAATGACGTGTCAGCTTGGTAGTGAAGTCCAAGCAGTTCCTAGCATTGCTTGTTATAGCATTGCTCTCTCTCTATCTCTCTGTGCCATGGCTGCTCCGGTGGCTTCGGGCCACCACCTCCGGCTTCACTCTGTCTCTATCTCTCTATCGCAAGCCAATTCTCCGGCACCGGCTGACTGCCCGGGGAGTCGCGAACCGAGATTGGAAAGTGCGGCGACAACACCAGAGGTCTGCGCGGCGAGTCGCGAACTGAGATCTTGGTGCCCGGCGCCGGCATGGTGAGAAAGGTAAGAACCTTCGGTGATTGAGATCGGAAAATTCCTTGAAACCCGCGTCGACGTTCTCCGATTCCGCATCGTCTGCTCTCTTTGGCGCTCCGCCCTCCCTCCTCTAGACCCAATCGGCGCTCCTCCTCTCCCCCTCGGATTCCCTCACGCCGGCGACGAGCCCCCTGCCGCCATCTCTCAGATCATCGTCTACCGCTTGCAGTCGCTGATCACCGGCGAAGGTTCAGATCACTACTCGGAGCTTGTGGAATCGGGTCAGTTTGCTTTTCAGGCGGTGGAGGCCGGAGACTACATGGCGTGTTTCTGGGCGCCCGATCACAAGCCCCCGACGACGTTGACCATTGAGTTTGATTGGAAGACCGGTGTGGCGGCCAAGGGAATGAAAGCCGTGCTGGAAATTTGCTCGGCTCTGGAAGAGTATAGGTGAAGCAGCTCCGGTCGATCCGATCTGGTGCCTAGAGCAATTTCTGGGTGCCCAGAGATTTTTTTTTTTTTTTTGGTATACTGAGATTTTTTTATATTTTTTTTTGTATCTGTAATGTATTCATTTTGGTTCACTTGAGGGCAATAATATGATTATTAGGAGGCAATAATATGAGTATTGGGGGGCAATAATATGATTACTGGGGGGCAATAATATGATCAATTGTGCCTGTAGTGTATTCATTTTGGTTTTGGGAGTTTATACAATTCACTGGACAGAAATAATATGATTATTGGAGGCAATAATATGATTTTTGGGAGGAAATAATATGAGTATTGGGGGGCAATAATATGATTACTGGGGGGCAATAATATGGTTATTGGGTATTATTAGGGGGCAATAAATTCAGACACCGGAATCCCGACACCAGTCCGGTAACCGGATTCCGGTGACCGTTCGCCGGATTCCGGTTATCGGTCGCCGGATTCCGGTCACCGGTCGCCGGATTCCCATCACCGGAGTAGGCGGTCAGCCACTGGTCACCGAAGTCTTGCAAGGTGGAGGATGACTTCTCCCTCTAAGTGAGAAAGAAGGAGAGGGCAAAAAAGTCCCAAAAATAAATAAAAAGAATAAAAAAAGAATTAATTGGGTAATAGGGAAATAATCCCTTAGAGTGTTTTGGGTAAATGAGGTTAAAAAACTCTTAATGGAGCAAGTGAGTAATTTTTAAGCTAAAATTGGGTAAATGATCATTTCCCCTATAATCTACACATAAAGGACATGTTGGTAATTGAAAATATTGGAAAAAAATAGAAAAAAAAGAAGAAGAAGCAAAAACTAATTGTAGGAAGTGAGAGTGAGATAACAAACTTGTAATTACTTTTATAACTGCAATAGTAAAAGAAAAAGCAAAAATTATCCTCATGGTTATCTATGCTTTTTTTTTTTGTGAGGAAAAAACAAATTGACATGTGCAAAACATGTTAAGAGGCTAGTATAACTAAATTGAAACCGTAAAAACATGACTACAGGAGAATGTCCTGATTAGCTGATATGAAGGTCCCTCTTGAGAACTGAGGTACCAAAATTTTCATTGTTTGAAAATATTTTATAGTAAATTAAACTAAAAATTTAAATGGTTAAAACACATTTGCAATGACGAATATGAGAATATAAGATAACACAAACAAAGTATGAAATATATATATAGAAAATTCGTAAGTTATGTTTATTCTAATATTTTTTTATTGCACAAGAATTGTCCGTGGGCAAGTAAACTTAGAATCTTCCACATTTCTGATTAATATAACTAGACCAAATTGCATTAGTCACTTTTATTTATTCTAATCTCCATAAATTGTCATTCTACCAATTGAAGAGGATAACGTAGCATATGTATCTCCTATGGTGCCAAGCATGCTCTACAAGCATTATTTAAGAAATAGACCATTATGTCTTAGTTTATTAATAAATTGAACTAGGGGAATATTTGATTTCAATATCAACAAAATAGTTAATGCGGTTGCCCTTAAGCCTTGTATTAAATCCAAGCCTAGCAGTCCACACATGCGATGCGCTTGTTATTTTGGTACATTTTTTCCGTTTTGATTAACAACTCATTCTCTTAATAATAGTATAGAACTATAGATGAATCATTTTAAAATGTTTGCTTACCTCGAGGAACTATAGATTCTTGTTATAAACTTACAACGGTGAAAAAATGATCGGTTGAAAAAAAGGGTGTGGTTAAATAGGTAGAAGATGAAAATAATTAATCTCGGTCTACCGCCAAACATTCCAAGTCTCTTCTTTAACCCGCAAACACGACCCGACCTAGACCCCCCCTTGCTTCTTCTTCTCCAACTTAGAAATTTCATCCGCATATCTCTATTGCTGTCCTCCCCCAATTCGCCCTCTAATTTTTTTCAATAATTTTCATAATTTTTTTTTGCTATCATAATTAGGTCTCTTTAGTCAAAATTCCATTTTTTTGTTTCTTCTCTTCTGTACTTGTTCGTTGTTGTTGTTGTTGTTGTTGATCTCAGTCAAACATTTCATCCCCAATTTGCTTGCGATCCCATTAATCGCGTTCGCCAAAAGTCAAACAACTACAATCACAGCGCTTTTGATTTGAAGGTAAAGCTCGAATTTTTAATCCAAAGCTAATTAGGGTTTTTTGCGTGGTTCATGAATTTGATAGTGATTGGTTTTTGTTGTTGTTGTTGTGTGCAGGATGTTAAAAAGATGATGATGAATCAAGGAGGCAATGCTCAGACCATTGCTGCTGTCGACCCCAATTCGCTTGAGGTGATTTACCATCTCTTTCTCTCTATCAATCAAGCATTTCTGCCATGAATGCTGCTTTGTTTTAGTTTGTGAGCTCTGTGTTTGCGATTTTGTTGAGCCCCCATGGTTTAGTTTAGTACAAACAGTTTGCGTTTCGATGTTCTATTCCTAGTGGCTAGGTTATTCGTTAGGTGTTGTTATCTTGGACAAGTTATTATCTTACCGAGTAGTTATTTGACCCAATACATCTACAACTTCAGGATGCCATTTTGAGTTCATTTTACTTAGATTTATGTAATATCAGTTTTAGGTGATTGATGTACTGGGTCGGTGTTGAGTAACACAAATTTCATTTTTTTCGTGTTTTAGAATCGCCATGTAGTTAATGGGAACCAAGGACAGACGTCGTCATATTTTCCGTCAACAACTGGGTCGGAAGCGTCGGCATGGCCAACTCATCGGGTGGAGAATAGCTCCACGGAAAATGGGATTCATTCTCATTCGGCTTATCAATATAATCAGCATACACAGCCACCTGCCAGTAGCTCGTCCAGTTTGGGAACAGTGAATGCACCACAAGATTACAGTACCTATGCGTCATACCCAAATCCTGCTGATCCATATGGTTATGGAAGTGCGGGATACCAAGGTTACTATAACAACTATCAGCAGCAACCCAACCAGTCCTACTCACAACCCGTAGGAGCATATCAAAATACAGGTGCTCCTTATCAGCCTATTTCCTCATTTCAGAATACAGGGTCTTATGCTGGGTCTGCAAGTTATTCAAGCACTTACTACAATCCTGCTGATTATCAGACTGCTGGAGGCTACGCAAGTAGCGGTTACACTAATCAGACTAATCAGACCACTGCTTGGAATGGTGGAAATTATGCAAACTATACCTCTCAACAATATGCACCCTACACTCCAGAAACTCCTGGTGTGTATAGTTCTGCTACTGCAACTTCAACCCCACAAAATTATCAGCAGCATTATAAGCAATGGGCAGATTATTACAATCAAACAGAAGTCAGTTGTGCTCCTGGGACTGAGAACTTATCTGTTACTAGTACACAGAATGTAGGATGTCCCGTTCCAGGTGTTACCACTGGGTATCAAACCTCAAACAGCCAGCCACCACCTTCATACACTCCTGCATGGAGGCCAGAATCTAGTTCATCTGAATTACCATCGGTGCAGGTTTGCATTTCTTTTCGTGCGGGTTCAGAAAACTTATACATGTTCTCATATGTTGCTTTGCTTGATAACAGTGATGTGGCCATCATGTTTAGTAAGGATTAGTACATACTTTTTTTTATTATCAACTCAGAATTCAGTATTGATTATACAATATATTTTGGATTGCTCTTGGGGTCTTCTGGCATCAGTGCATGGTTAAGTTATTATTAATATTTCTTCAAATTATTTTTTCAAATAACTTTTTTTTTTCTCTTTCCCTCCTTTGGCTTACTAAGTCGGTGTTAAATAATCCGTCCCATGCATATGTTTAGTTTCTGATTCATTTTAATAAAGATGGTCTCATCCTATTCATTTTGCAATAGGCTTCTTTGCCCAATTTTTTACGGTATATTGGTTGTTTGTTGTCACTATAGAACTTGTGATTTTCTGTTTAGAGCAATTAGTTTCTTCGCAAGATGTGTTTCTTTTCACAAGAAGAGCCCTGTCACAGCCTTTAATGCTGTATCTCATGTGATTGATCTGATTTTGTTTTGATGTCAAAGAGTTCATGATCATGAATTTAGAAGGATTTCTTTATTTATGACTGCTACAATGCTTCATGCCTTTTTTGCTGGTTGTTACTACAATTTGGTGAGTAAAATTATTGTTCTGATTTTCTGGTTTCTCAGTCTGGTGCTGTAGTTGGTGGTGCTCATGATGCTTACTGGAATCATGTGGCTCCTACTTCGCAATCTCAAATTCAACATATTTCTCCTATTCAAGCACAATTTCAAAAGCCTTTGGATCAAAAACCTTCTTATGATAGCTTTCAGGACCAACAAAAAACTGCAACTTCTCAAGCATCAAGCATTCAGTATCCTGCTTCTCAGCAGCTGCCATATGTGTCTCATAGTTACCAAACACCTTCACAAGCTGTTCCATCTATAGATACACAAAGAGTAAACAAACTGCAGATTCCAACGAACCCTAGAATCACTTCAAATATGACTTTGGGTTTACGAAAAACTGACAAGGATATAAATACAACCAGTCCAGCAGGAAAACCTGCTTACATCAGTGTTTCACTGCCAAAACCGGTTGAGAAGGTGCCATCCAGTGCTAGTGCTGATTCTCTGCTTAAGGTATATCTTCTCTTTTTCTATAGCCTTTTTATATATCAGGATCCAGTGAGTTTCTTGTAGACTCTATATGAAAGTACATTGGGATATACATGTGGAGCTTGTGTGCCTTGTAAAAATGCTTGTGATTGGGTTCTCAAATGAACTGTGTCACTAAGCTGCATGGTTATTGCTGCATAAGATAATTGCCTTTTCCTGCTGCTAACCTTTGCATATGCAAGCATTTACAAGATTTTTCTTGGAAGTAAGAAACTATAAATTGTATTGTGATGGAGCACATGGATAATAAGCGTTGAGAGAATCAGTTAGTCCCCTCATGTGGGCAAAGTAGTTAGTCCTCACCAACAGGATGTATTTGAAATTACAATATGTGAACATGAAATAATTTTCCTACTCAGAAGTAACATGAGATAGTTTCTGAGGGCTTGCATCACAATGTTTTTAAAAGTAATGAAATAAATGTATTATATATATTTAGAAATGTAATGATTTTTGGTTGTCCATGGAGTTTCAAATCTAGGTATTGTTTAGGTGCATTGCATGTGTATCTGAAGTTAATTTGTAGATTTAATGATGTTGAACTAAAGTGTCATCATGCTACCAACTTCGTATGATGTGCTTTGTGTATGTATACCTGCCTTCGTACTTTTCTGCAATGTTGTATCACTATGTAGAAGCTGCTGGATAATAGTTGACTTAACACTTTAGACTACAACTGATGATGGTTCTTTTCTTTTGGTCATCTGCAGACTGGTATGTTCCCTAAGTCACTGCGTGGTTATGTTGAAAGGGCTTTGGCTCGCTGTAAAGATGATAGCCAGATGGCTGCCTGTCAGGTTGTCATGAAGGAGGTAAGCCCAGGGATAGATTTTATGCAATGCCAACGATGCAATCATATGTACATGTTTATGCTATCTTGCAGTTTCTTTTTGGGCTTGACTCTTGGCCTTGTTGTGTCAGCCCTTAGCAACTATTATGTAATAGGTTCTGATGAGAATGATGAACTCCACAATATACATCCATGCACACTTTCTTGTGTTTTACGATACTGTCTGCAAGATGTAACTATTTTCTATTTTCCAAAAATCCTTAAACTTTTGTTTCTTTCGTAGCCCGCAAGATTATAAAATAAAGTAGTAATGTGACTGTGACTAAAATTATAACTTTGAGCATTGGTTTCCGTCTGATGTGAAATTCTATCTACCAAATTTCTTCATTTAATGCTATACAACAGTTTGATATCTGTGGTTCAAGGAAGCATTTAGGTTTGGGTCTTTGTATCTGTTGAAACTGTCTGTTGTGTTGTTTGCTGCCTAAATCTGTCTTTGATTCATGGATGTATGCAGAAGTTTACATTTCATGCTTCTCTATGTATATATATTTGGATACAGATGTATATGATGTATGATGGTCATTAATTTTTCTATCAGATCATCACCAAGGCAACAGCTGATAGCACACTTTACACACGAGACTGGGATACTGAGCCTCTTTTCCCCCTCCCAAATGAAGATGCTACAAATAAAGAGTACTTCCTCTGTCTCCTTCTCCCTCTTTGCATCTCTGTTATATCTTGTTTCCTCTCTCTCTCTCTTGTGGGGATGTACGTTCATAATAGATCTCTCTGGGGATTGCTGGTCTTCTATCTTAAAGTCCATATTTTTTCTCCAGTATCTTGAGTGTGTGTAAAATTATTTAATGTCTTCATTGTATTAAGTACATGGTTATCCAACCAAATGAAACACAAACTTATTTCAGGGAGCTTCTTTAGTAGATTTTTTTCTTAGTTTCTTAGCCTGATCACTTTTATTTCTGGGCTCTCAGCTGTCTCCAAGTTAGAGTTTTATTAATTGATATTAAAACTACAGAATGTGATGTGTTCAGCACTGTAATATGATTTGGTTTGTTAACGTGTTTCATTTTCCCCCTTACTCTGTGCTTAGTGGGTTGATTCATTTAATAGTACACATCATTGTTAGGTCTGGTTGCAAGATACAGTTGTTGCAATGTTTGAAGTCTAATGTTATGCATCTTAGCTTATGGCTGTTGATCCTTAAGTGTCTTAATGGTTAGCAGGTTAAATTCTTCAGACCTTGTTTCATCATTGGCAAAGTTTAAAAGAAGTCCAAGTAGGCGATCCAAGAGTAGATGGGAACCTTTACCAGAGGAGAAGTCAGAGAAGTCCGTTGAAAGGCCAGCCTCTTTAAATAGCGGTGGTCTAAACTATGCTGCTTGGGGACATGTCAATGATAAGGAGAGAAAGGTACTTATTAAGTCTCCTTCTTCTTCTTCCTTTTTTTTTTTCCTTTTTTTTTTTTTAATGTTTTTCTTTGGGAGGGGAATTCAGTGTTAAAAAGCAATACTCCTTTACTGCTATTTACCTATATATACACGCAGACAGTGATAACTAAGGAATTAATTGTCACCTGGTAACCAGGAGAATCCTATATATAGATGTGTATCTCACAATACATTATATATGCTCAATCATTTGATTTATCCCGGAATAGGGATAGTTTGCAACATTTAAAGCTTGGAGTTAAAACATATGTTCAATCATGCAGCCATTGTTGTGGAGTGCTGGGAGTAAGAATGATAATATGAGTAGTGCAAAGTTTCCTTCACTGGAGCAGAAAAGTGCAAGTAAGATAACCCAAAAGCCGTTTAAGAGGCAGCGCCTTTCTGATTGGGTAGGTGCTACTGAGAATGGTGATGCATCTAGTGATAGTGATGCAGAACAAGGTTTAGCAGCCTACTACGCGGGAGCAATTGCCCTTGCAGATTCACCAGAGGAAAGAAAGAGACGTGAACATCGCTCTAAGCGTTTTGAAAAAGTGCAAGGACATCGAGGACAAAATAATCACTTCAAACCTAAAAATGCTGGTGCTGGGAACTTGTATAATAGAAGAGCTAATGCCTTGGTGCTCAGCAAAAATTTTGAAGATGGCGCTAGCAGGGCTGTTGAAGACATTGACTGGGATTCTCTTACTGTCAAGGGGACCTGCCAAGAAATTGAGAAACGTTATTTGCGCCTCACTTCTGCACCTGATCCTGCCACTGTAATACTCTATATCTCATTTCACTTTATTTATTTATTTATTTTTATAAAATCTGAGTTGATCTATTCAGATTCAATGGACTTTTATGGGATGCGACTTCTCTGCTAAAACATCATTTCTGTCTGACAGGTTAGGCCAGAGGATGTTCTTGAAAAAGCTTTGCTTATGGTACAAAATTCTCAGAAGAATTACCTATATAAATGCGATCAGCTGAAGTCCATTCGCCAGGATTTGACTGTGCAACGAATTCGAAATCAGCTAACAGTAAAGGTACATTTATACCTTTTGTTCCCTATCCTTGATCATAGGGTGCTCTATTTTATCTAGCCTTTCTGTGCCGCCTGACTACTCTATTCCCCAAATGATCATTGACTACTTACTGAAATCAAGTCAGCTAAGCTCTTTTCTCCTTAAACAGGATCAGCTTCAATTTTTGTTGTTTCTGTAACTTTTTTTAACGTCTTTTTAGATCCATAATCATATTGTTTTTCAAACATAATGCATGCCAAATTTTGCTTCTTTCCTGAACACAACTTTTTATTTTTATTTGCCAAAGTCTTTTTAGGTTCTGTTATCTGTAAGGCATTATCCTTCGCCAAAAAAGGCCTAAACCAACTGACCAACCTCCAACCCCCAACCCCCAATCCTTGTTAGAGTTCTGTTCACATATGTTTATATCATTCATTTCACATGTTCTACATATTCAGGTGTATGAAACTCATGCTCGGTTAGCATTGGAAGTTGGAGACCTGCCAGAATATAATCAGGTTAGTGCCCTTACTGTTGAAAACCATTTTCTGAACAATTTATGGTGTGAAGTGACCTTTAAGAAGATGACAATTTATAACAATTTCATAACTACAGTTAAGGGAGGTTAGAGTAATTCACTGAAAAAGTGTATAACTTCAGTTAATTTTTTTGTGACCTGAATTTTTTTTTTTTAACAGAACAAGAACTAAATATTGGAACAATTTTATTTCTGGAAGCTATTCATCTTCTTTGATCTGTGGTGTCAATTAACTATCTTTCATGTGGTTCAGTGCCAGTCACAGTTGAAGTCGCTCTATGCTGATGGTATTGAGGGATGTCATATGGAGTTTTCTGCGTACAACTTGCTTTGTGTTATCCTGCACTCAAATAATAACAGAGATCTGTTATCATCAATGGCAAGGTCAGTAACAAAAGAAAGATCGCTTTTCATTTTGGATATCTTATGTTTTATATTGGTGTAAATATATGGATATTATACATTGGCTTCTTCCATGGACTTTATATCAAGCGTATGGATATTATATTGTCATGACTCATGAGTAGATGAATTCCATCTATGGTTTGCCAAATGTTTATTTATTGGAACTCGAAATTCATTTTCAAATCCAAGAGGACCTACTTTAATCCCAATAATACTGAGTGAATGTTGTTGGATGAGATTTTAGTGAAGTTACACTATGCTGTAAATTCATATTTAAAGACTGGCAAAACTGTATTCAGGCTGTGACTAGCAGTGTGACTGTTTTGAATGGGGTTTCATTCTTGAGTTTTTGTGGGTATCTGGCGCACCTGTTGAATTCTGAACCATGATTTATGGAAATATTTTGTGGGTGAGCCATGATACTTATCATAGCTTTTTAAAGGAATTAAAAAAAGGCAAATAGAAGATAGCCATCTTTTCTGCATGTAGAATACCATTATTCCATCGAGTTGGAATGATTCTTTCCCTTTGAGTTCACCGACCCAAGTAACATTACATTGAAATATCAATTATGTGTATAGTTTTGCTTTCTTTGCTTCACGTAGAATACCATTATCCCACTGAGTTGGAGTGATTCTTTCCCTTTGAGTTCACTGACCCATGTAACATTACATTGAAATATAACGTGAAATGTCAATTTGTTGTAGCTTGTCAGATGAAACAAAAAAGCATGAGGCTGTCAAACATGCCCTTGCAGTTCGAGCTGCTGTCACTTCGGGAAATTATGTCATGTTCTTCAGGCTCTACAAGACAGCTCCCAACTTAAGCACCTGCCTTATGGGTGAGCATCTCTTAAGGAATAATGTTTATTTATAGGAATATAAAAAGATTAGAAGGAGGGTTGAGTTCATTGGATTTTCACCTTTCTGCAGATCTTTATGTTGAAAAGATGCGGTTTAAGGCAGTGAGCTGCATGTGCCGATCATATCGGCCCACAATACCTGTTTCATATGTTGCTCAAATTCTGGGGTTTACACCCACAAATGAGGAAAGTGGGGAGAAGGATTCAGAGGGATTGGAGGAATGCATTGAATGGTTGAAACTACATGGTGCATGCCTTGCTGCAGATAACAATGGGGAAATGCAGCTTGATGCAAAGGTATGTTTGATAGTATGTTTTTGTCACATGGATATTGATAATAATCAATTAATCATAGTCCAAAGGTGTTTTATGGAGTTGAATCTGAAAATGTAATATGCGAGACATTATATTATATCAACCTTGTGGCTTTTCAAATGAAGATGAGGCATTTTTTAAGTGGCTATTTTGTATTTAGATAGTATTTTGACCAGATGCGTATTTTTAATGTGCAGTCTACTTCTTCTAGTCTTTATATGCCAGAGACTGATGCTGTGTCCCATGGAGATGCCAATCTCGCTGTTAATGATTTTTTTACACGGACACCTTCATAGACAGTTTATTTGTATCCAATATAATTTGAGAATTGAGAGCCGTGGAAGAACGTGAGGCTACCTTCACAATATTGCACAACAAAGCTACTTCCCATACTGATTGGGGTATTCTGGATTTCCCTGTAACAATAGAGAATAGATCACTGATGTGTAACTGGTACATGGAATATGGAGTGAAATAGAATCCAAATTCCCGTGGAGAAATTGCTTTGCCTTGAATGCACTGGGGATTTGGCAGAAGGTAGTTTCTAATATCTAATTTCATTCACGGCGAGGTTAGAACATGGTAAATATACTAGAGGAAGAAATTTAAATTTTTTCATGTTGTATCTTAAACTATTCTTGAGCTTATCTTCATGATTCTTAAGAAGTTAGCTTCTTTGATAAATGATTGCTCGAGTATAGTCTTTCGGGAAAACGCCTGAAATTTTGACTTTTGTGCTTTCCAAACTTTCAAATTCTCGACACATCGATCATTCTCAGCATTCTTGATCATATAATTCAACTCCCATCAGCTGTTATTGCAAGACAGGTATATTGCAAATGGGAAAAGAAAAAACCAAAGAGATCAAATAAACGAGCTACATGTGCATATTGCAATTTGATGTTCTTTTTAGGCCCTATAAAATTTTTATCTGATTTTTTCAAAACAAAATAGATTTCTATCTGATTTTCTTCTTGTAAATTGTAATCACTACTCAATCAAAGTTTAATAACAATTATGGTACATCATTTTGAAATTGTGAAAGTAAGTCGGGTATGCCAACTTCGTGCAACTTCGGATTGTGTAATCATCACAATTAGGCATCTAATTAAAAACAAAAGAATGACAGTAATTCACACTCATTGAAAAACCTTTGTTACGCAATGATAATGTAATCCTGCTCAAGAAGGGAGATAGCTGTGTGCCTGTATCAACAAGAACTAGTAATTTTCGTAGGCAATGATACTGTAATTCATGAACTGCATGGCATTGGCCAGTAATAGAGGCAGTGCATTATGTTAGGAGTTGGAACCTTCTTTTTGTCTATTAATTACTTCCATCTACCTAATTGAGCTGAGCCTCTCAATTATGTTCAAAACTTGTTGTAGTCTCACAAATTCGATTCAATAGATCAATTTCATTGATTATTGTCCCAAGATTTCTATGTCAAGCTTGATGCTTCGGTTATATAGACTACTAATGAGACCCATATGTGAGGCTAAAATTTATTGGGGATATAGATAAGGCATAATTCATCTATTGTCCACATTTATCATATGTTGCATATATATATTCTTAGCTTTCTCTAGTGGTATCACTTGATACGCAATATGTCAATGTTAAGCATTGGTATCACTTGATAAACAATACCGATCGATCATAGCAACTTTTATTGGATACATGCAAATTCTGCTAGATGGAGTGATGCTGGCATGACATGATTGAAGAGCTCTGGGTTCATACACTTGCGTTGGAAAACTTTACAAAGATGACGAGTCATAAGAACATTGTCGAAGATTGCTGGGACCTAAGAGAGGTGAACAATTGCATATACAAGACCAAAAGCAACTACAGCCACAATCATCCAAGGGCAAGTTGATAAGAAGCTCCAATCATGTTTAGGACCCCTCCCGAGATGCCAAACTTTACTTTCCCGTCACTATCAAATTGAACAAATGCTGAACCTTTTGAAAGCAGGATTAGAAGCAATTCCAAAAATGGTCTCTTTTATGACCGGAAACCTTTGCATGCCATATTGCCATCTTTAGCATTTAACTAAATCTGGGACATGATCCTCAGAACATACAACCTCAAATTCTTACAACTAAAAGACCAAAACCAATGACACTGAAGAGTGCATGAGATATGCAATTACTATGACTGAACCCATGGTGATGAGAAACTGCAAGAATCTTATGGGGTCGAAACTGTCCAACCACATATATACGATGCAAAACTGAACCAAAGTATCAGTTGCGGAAGCTCTACAATGCATAGACAGCCATAAGACAGCAGTTCTTAGAATTCTTGGAATAGAAGGGAAAGTCCCAGACAACACTCGAGAATTTAAGGCGGAATTAGGAGGTGGCATGTAGGTATCAAGAAAGGGGGTTACAAGAGTTTGTCCTCCATCACCGCTGAATACCACAATACATCTTATTTGGCCACCAAGTCTCCAACATATTTACTGTAGAAAAATGATTTTGATTGATTTTCTCATTACAAGTATACAAGTTATATAGCAGCACAAATGCTACTGTTACAGAGAGATTTAAATTGCAATTACAACAGATGTAGAAACTGAAAGCATTTACAACAAATACAGTGAATTAGAAACTGATGCTACAGTGAATCAGAAACTGATGCTAAGTTATGGCTTGATTTCAGCCAATGATGTATTCTCTCTAACATCCCCCCTCAAACTGGACGGGCCTTGACGGACAAGTTTGTGAGTAAGAAGAGCATGACGGTGCTTATGAAGTGGTTTGGTAAGAAGGTCGGCTGGCTGATCCACGGATGGTATAAAGCAAACGCGATGACTACCAAGAGCCACCTTCTCACGTACGTAGTGATAATCAAGTTCAATATGCTTAGTGCGGGCATGGAAAACCGGATTAGAAGCCATGTAGGTTGCACTAAGGTTATCACAATGTAAGAGAATAGGAAATTGGATTCGAGCACCTAGTTCATAAAGGAGGAAGGCTAACCAAGTGGTCTCCGCACTGGCATGAGAAAGAGACCGATATTCAGACTCAGCGCTGGAGCGAGCAATGGTGGGTTGCTTTTTGGAACACCAAGAGATCAAGTTAGTGCCAAGATAGCAAAGGTAGCCAGAGGTAGAGCGGCGGGAATCCGGACAACCAGCCCAATCAGCATCTGAATATGCAGCAAGATGAGTAGGTTGATGTTGGCGAGAGAAAAACAAGCCATGATGTAGAGTGCCTTTAATGTAGCGAAGAATGCGTTTGGCAGCAACCAGATGTGGTGTGCGGGGCTGACTCATGAACTGAGAGATAGAGTTTACTGCAAACGCAATGTCAGGGCGAGTGATGGTCAAATATTGGAGGGAGCCAACAATTTCCCGGAATGTTGTGGGATTGGCAAGAGAGTCTCCTTCAGTGGCAGTAAGGATGGCCTTGGCTGACATGGGTGTGCTAACCGGTTGGCTAAGCAGCATATCATGCTTCTTAAGGAGATCATGCGCATACTTGAGCTGGCTGATGTGAAGGCCATTATTGTGGGAGGAGACCTGTAAACCGAGAAAATAATGCAGAGGACCAAGGTCCTTAAGATCAAAGCCACGACCCAATGCATCAATAAATCCTTGGATAAGGCGATTGTCACTGCCCGTAACCACAATATCATCAACATACAGCAAAAAATAAATCACGTGCACCCCATGGCGGAAAATGAAAAGAGAAGAGTCAGCCAGACTTTGAACAAACCCAATCGACAATAGAAAAGAGGTCATGCGGTGAAACCAAGCACGTGGAGCTTGCTTGAGACCATAAAGTGCTTTGTTGAGTTTGCAAACGTGAGATGGTCGAGATGGATCAATAAACCCTGGCGGTTGAGTCATATATACATCCTCCTGGAGAAAGCCATGAAGAAAGGCATTCTTGACATCCAATTGACGAAGGGGCCATCCTCTAGACACAGCAAGACATAATACAGTACGAATAGTAGCAGGTTTAATCACAGGACTAAAGGTTTCTTCATAATCAATACCGTGTTGTTGATGAAATCCTTTAGCGACAAGACGAGCTTTGTGACGGTCTACTGTGCCATCTGGATTGTGCTTTACTCGAAACACCCATTTGCAGCCAACTGTATTCTGGGATGGGGAGGAAGGAACTAGAGTCCAAGTGTTGTTTTTCAACAGAGCATTAATTTCCTCGGCCATGGCAGTACGCCACACCTCCTGTTTGGATGCCTCAGTAAAACATGTAGGTTCTGTAGAAGCAATAGCAGTAAGGAGAGCACGAGGAAGAGGATACTTTACTGTGCCATCAGTGCGCACTCGTTGCTTAACAATGCCATCCCGAAGACGGGTTGTCATGGAATGGATAGGAGGAGGCAAGGGAGGAGCAGGAGCTGGAATTTCTTGAGTAGGATGTGGAGAGACTTCAGCTGGCGCCGGAGGATCGGCCACCGTCAAATGCGCTGGCGGAGTCGCGACAGACTGGGCAGGTGGTGCAGGTTCAGCGACAGACTGGGCAGGCGGTTCGGGTTCAGTGACAGACTGGGCAGGCGGTTCGGGTTCAGTGACAGACTGGGCAGGCGGGTTGGGTGCAGCTGGCCTGTTTCGGCGGCGGTAAGTGAGGACTGGAGTAGCACTACCGGCGGACCCTAACGAAGGAAGCTGGATATTGGCAGTGTGCGGTGGTTCGGAGGCAACAGAAGCCAATGATGGATTTGGACCAGAGAGTGGTTGGGTACTTGGGCCGTCACTGGAGATGGAATTTGTGGAAGTAGCAAGGGGGCCTGGGATGGGCAAAAGTGTGAATTCCAAAGGGCTAGAGTTTTGTACCTGCAAATGTTTGTAAGGAAAGGAAGTTTCATTAAATATAACATGCCTAGAGATATAAACACGACCAGTGGTGGGATCGAGACAACGGTAACCCTTATGGTGAGGACTGTAACCCAAAAACACACACTCTATACTACGACTCGAGAGTTTGTCAGAGACATAAGGACCAAGATGAGGAAAACAGGAACAGCCAAAAACTCGAAGAGACGAATAAGAAGGCGGACTACCATAAAGACGGGTGTGGGGAGCATCCCAATTGAGGGTGGGAGTAGGAAGAAGATTAATGAGATATACTGATGTGAGGACGGCTTCGACCCAAAGAGTGTGGGGAGCACTAGAAGTGAGAAGAAGAGTGCGGGCCATGGTGGCAATGTGACGGTGTTTACGCTCGGCAAGGCCATTTTGTTGTGGGGTATGAGGACAAGATAGTCTTTGTTGAATTCCCAAGGATTTACAATATGCCGAGAAGGCATTATTGACATATTCAGTCCCATTGTCACTTTGAAAAAATTTGATTGTAGTGTGAAAAAGATTTTGAATCATGGCAACTAAAGTTTGAAAATGAGTAAGAACTTCATTTTTGCGACGCATGGGATAAAGCCAAGTATAACGGGAAAATTCATCAGTAAAGAGAACATAGTATTTGAAGCCACTAGTGGAGGGAGTGGAAGATGCCCAGACATCACTATGAATAATATAAAATGGAGAAGTAACAGAATCTTTATTGGAATGAAAAGATAACTTATGAGATTTGCTAAGTGCACAATCTCGACAGAAGGTACGGAAGGACAACTGTGAGTCAATAGAAGAACGTAAATGAGACAAAACATCAGAGGACGGGTGACCAAGACGATTGTGCCAGATGGAAGAATGAAAAGAGGCAAGAGCTTGAGGAGTGGTGGAGATGCTGGACAAACGGAGTGGATAGAGGCCATCTTTACAGGGGCCCTGAAACAAGAGATGACCAGAGCGTAAGCAATAAATTTGATAATAATCAAGAGCAAATAGAAAAATGACTTGATTGTCCTTAGTGAAACGAGCGACAGATAAGAGATTTTTACGAATAGATGGAATACGAAAGACATTGTGTAAGAAGAAGTGGGAAGAGCCCAAATTCAAGGGAAGGTTACCAGTATGGGAAACAGGCATTGAGTCACCATTACCCATAAAAACATTATGAGGACCACCATATGACTGAGGATGATTGACAGGCATGGATGTCATGTGATGGGTGGCTCCTGTATCCGGGTACCAAGTTGGATCAGTAGCGAAATGGGCTCCAGCAAATGGCGCAACAGTGGATGGGCCGGAAAATCTGTGAGGGCATTGATTGAGCCCATGCTGATTGGTGTGACAATTAGGACACCACACTGGAGGTGGGCCGAGAAGACCATTTGATGGTGGGGGACGGGCAGCCCAAGTGGGAGAGGTGTAAGGCCCAAACATATTATAGGGCTGCTGTTGCGCGTTATGTATGGGCGGCCGCTGCAGCTGGGAATAAGACGCGGCCTGCGGCTGGAAATTGCGACCTCGTTTGGAGCGGTGATCTCGCCGACCACCAGAGTTGAAATTTCGGCCGGGGAAAGGACGATTGTCGCGGCGAGAAGAGCTGCCGTTGAACAGGGCCGTGGCTGAACCATGCTCGGAGGAAGGAGCCTGCTGGGCCTCGAAAGAGAGGATACGAGCACGGAGGTCGGTGAAGTCAGGAAGAGTTGGATTTTGAGTCAGGGCAGTCCGGAGCATAAGGTAGTCGGACCCAAGGCCATGAAGCGTGGCAAGCACCAAATCATCATCGGGAACAGGCTTGTTGATGGCGGCTAGAGAGTCTGCAATGGATTTGGCGTGACGGAGATAGTCATCAATTGATTGAGAGCCTTTTTGAAGCTCAAGAAGTTGAAGCTTGAGACTGGAGGCACTTGCAGTAGAACGCTGTGAGAAGTGACGGGCGAGGCAGTCCCAGATGGATTTGGATGTTTCGAAGCCAATGGTGAGCTGGGCAACACTCTCAGTTAGAGATGTGGTGAGAAGACTGACGATTTGTTGGTCAGTCGTGAACCATTTCTTGTGTGCAGGATTGGGAACAGATCTTGCGGGTTCAGTATCGGTGGCAGCGGTTAGGATGGTGGGAGAGGGTTCGGGAATGGAACCATCAACATAGCCCCAGAGATCGGCACCGTTGAGGTAAGGCTTGATTTGACGAAGCCAAGTTAAGTAATTGGTTTCTGTTAACTTGGTGAATTGGGCAGTGTTCTGAGATGGTGGATTGGTGGAAGTTGATGCAGCCATGGGAGGAAGCTGACGGAAGGAGGAAGATGATTGCAGGAGGATGGGAAAGACGCAGAAGGGAGAGAAAGAAGACAACAGGTAAGGACCCTAACCTAGGCTGATACCATGTAGAAAAATGATTTTGATTGATTTTCTCATTACAAGTATACAAGTTATATAGCAGCACAAATGCTACTGTTACAGAGAGATTTAAATTGCAATTACAACAGATGTAGAAACTGAAAGCATTTACAACAAATACAGTGAATTAGAAACTGATGCTACAGTGAATCAGAAACTGATGCTAAGTTATGGCTTGATTTCAGCCAATGATGTATTCTCTCTAACATTTACTCTCGCGTTGCCAATGAGTCGCTGCATAAGTAATATTATTCTCGATGTCACAAGTTTGAATCTCACTAATATCATAACTGAATGTGGAATAAAAATTAAATAAAAAAAACTCCATCATTACCATTAAAAATTTAAAATTGATCGATTTAATGATCAATTCCATAATAAATTTTTTCGTTAGAAAATATACACACACATAGGAACATAGCATGGATAGAAATTTTATCCAATTTATAAAATCTACCTACTGACTATTGTGGACATACCACTTAGAAACTTGGTTGAATCCATAAATGCAATGTTCTTATGCTTAGAAGAATGTCAATGGATTTGTCAAACTTCCGCTCTATTTTTTCGTTCTCCATATAATAAGCTGGTTTCCAAGAAACGGGAACGGAGCGGTGCTAACCATCCTTCTCCCAAGAAGTTCAAAACAATCTTGGGTGGCAAGATTCCTACACTGCAGGCGGAGGCACTTGGCCTCATTGAAGAGGATGGTGACCTTACTTTGGTCACTCTGAAGAAGAGGTCTGGTAGGCCTCTTGGAAGCAAGAATAAAGCTCAGAGTGTCAATAAGAAGTTTGGTGGTACTCCTCTGAAGATCACTTACCCTACTAGCAATGGAACAGTCCCCAGCCCTAGCGACAAGGGCAAAGGAAAGATTTAGTCTTTCCAGATTTCTCTGCCTATTACTAGAAGTTTTAATCTTCTACTACTTGCATCTTAGTTTCTCTAGTTGTACACCAATTGAGATCTCTAGGCGACTAGGTTACTAGCAAACGGAAGTTGGTAGGGAGGATTTTTTTTCTTGTGGTTAGGCTCAATAAGTGAGCGAATGTGTTAACAGTGAAGGTCACCTGTCCTTTCTCTGATAGCTTAGACCATTTATGATTTTGGTGTAAGACAGTATTGGATGTACGAGCCTTCTGGCCATGGATATTTGAATAAAGTTATCTCTTTTTCTCAAAAAAATAAGTACCTATGTCGAGGCGTTGTCGCATCCCAATCTCTCTCTCATTTATGAAATAGATGCAATTGGCTTTACATCTAGAATCGTCTAAGACCTCAATTGAGAATGAAGAATTGTTAATGCCCAAAAATATTGTTGTATTTCCTGTTAGGAAATTCGGGTCACCTTCCGAATTCCCTAGCCCAAGACCGAAACCGAATGAAGACAGTAATCACAAACTATGCAAGCAAACACAAGATTGTTGACGAGGTTCGGTCAAACAGTTGACCTACATCCCCGGGTGATGATGATGGTGGATCCACTAAACGAGAAGAAGATTACAAACTTTTGAAGAACGTTTTTGGTTATTCCACTCAAATAACCTCTCTCCTCACAACCCAAATTCTCAATAGAGAATTCCCAAATACACCCAATCTCTCAAAGCTTGCAACTCTCAGAATCTCTCAAATTATCAGAACTCTCAATTGATCCACACACGGATCTCTCTAAACGATGTCTCAATGGCACCCTCCAGAATGAGTCTCTTTCAACTCATAATATGAGAATCTCCAAACCCTCACATCTTCTCTAAATGGTGTCTTCCAATCTCCGAAAGCACACACCAAACCAATAACCCTGAATGACTATTTATAGGTGATACGCTAAAAGCAAGCAAATAATTTAACCCTGAAAATGTCATCGTTAGTATATAGTAAATAGGGATCGTTCTATTCCGAGGATTGAGGGTACACCTATCATTAAAAATACAAAGTATATTATTTACAAAAATAAAATAAAGTATAAACATATTTACGAAAAAGGGGGGATTTTGGATTTTGGTTTTCGAAAATAAACTAAGTAAAGAAAACAATTAAAACATAAAAACATAAATACAAGGATGGAATGAGAGAAACAAAGATCAAAACCGAAACTATAACCAAATTTGATTCAATTCTAATATTGTTCATCTAAGTCATGAGAAAGGAGTTGATCATGTGAAACGTTAGAAAGCAAACGATTTCCCATATTTTAATTTTTAATGCTAATTAACCTAAGTGAAAGCACCTAGATCAATCCTATCAAACATGCATTCAAGCTCTAAAAAGTTAGATAATCATAACATGTTTAACGCATTAGACATAGAGAAAGGCTATCAACTCAAGTGTACAACTTAGTATGGAAAAGTCCACCTAATTGCAATCCTCTTTAATTAAATTCGATATTTGTCCAAAACCTTTACTACTTTGATTTAAGTTTACACAAAACAAAAAGTTGAATTATGTTCTTAAACCTAGCAACAATTATGCATAAACCCTATATGTTTCGAACCACACAAGATTAACACACAAAGGATATCTATCAAGCAAATTTAATCAAACAAACTCACAAAAGCAACCAAGAATCACAATATAGAATCGAAACTTCTCATTTAACCATAAAAATTCCAGAAATAATACTTTGTTCAAACATATATGTCAAATAGTTCATAACCAACGAATTCAAAACAAAGGTTACAAAGGAGAATTGGATTACACCGTGGATGATGATGAAGACGAACGATTAACGTTGTGGTCCCTTGAATCTCGAAAGCAAGCTTCAAGGATGGTGATGGATGATGATGATCACGGCTCTTCTTCTCCCTTGGCCTTGCTTGAACTCGTGGAGATGACTAGAGGATGGAGAGAGGGATGAAGATGCTCACGGCAACAAAGGGTTTTCTGATTTTTTTCTAAAGTGTGAAAGTGTAAAGTTGGAAACCCTAGACGTCTAGAATGAGGGAGCATATATAGGGGACGGCATGTCTTGGTCTCCAAGCCATGTACTTCTCTAATAAATCCATGGAATTAATCTGAAAATTCCACATAGCTTCCTGCAATGATAGCTTGCCAAATAAGCCCTATGATGTGGTCCAACCAATCACAAAATTCTCTAAAATACCTCCCTAAATAATCTTGCCGAAATTCCTTGATAATATTCTGATTTTCTCTCTTTTATTTCGGCCAAACTACCTTTAGGGATTTTAGGAATGTATCTAGACACCTTTTAGCACTTTTCTTGGTCTCCACACTTTTGCTTTCCTTAAAAATTGCCCTAGAAAATCTCTTGCCGAAATCTTCTTGGTTCTTGCTTGATTTTCAAGCCAATTCTCTCTTCCCCTTTGTATTTTCACGGCAAAGCTTCCTAGGGTTTATTCTTTGCGTCACAAACCCTAATTCCATGGGCCTTTAGTGGGCTTTGATCCAATTGCCGAAAATCCACAAAGTCTTGAGAGTTCTTGGGCCTTGTTGCTTCAACTTCAAGCCTTGTCACCTTCCAACGTCATGACACTTCATTTTTCCATTTCCTTTTCATGGTTGCGTTGGAAACTTGCTTGGTAAGCTCTCCTCTTTTTCGCAGGGTTTCCTGGTTGAAGCAGGAAAACTTCTTTTCTTCATTTCTGCTCATTTTTGTGGACCTTTGTGTCTCATTTTTGCTCCCCTTAACGTTTGTAAGCTTCTCTTTCCTTCCGTGAGTTCATTTCCACTTTTTAGCTCCGAGGTCCTGAAAATAGAAACCGTTAATGAAAAATAGAAACTTTCCTAAAATGAAAAATGACAACTTTCCTAAACTGAAACTGGAAACTTTCCAAAAATGAAAAATAGAAACTACAAAATAGAAACTTTCTACAAATAGGAACTTTCCCAATCGAAGAATGGAAACTTTCCTAAACAGAGTTTTATTAAGGAAATAACGCAGAAAATGTAGGGAAATGATTAGTCCGACTCCCAATAGGATCTTCAATCCTAAACCTTTACTTCTAAGGAAAAACTCCATAAATCCTAGATACACTAGAATTGCTTACCCAAAGCCTTCAGAAGTAAAGAATCCAAAATAGAAAAGGAATTAGATATTGAGCCGCAATCCTAACATTTCCCAAATTCATTACCTCTGATTTGGACCACGAACTATTGCCATTAACAAATGGTACCTGGAACACCTTACAACCATCAGTTAGACCAAGTGTAGATGTGTAACAAAGACACAACTATGAAAAGGATCCCAGCCGGTGATTCCACTAAATATAGCCTTTTAATATGAGTTATAGGGCCTAAGATTTCCTTTGGAATCTCTGGAGCAACAAGTCTCAAGTGTGCATTTTCAGAATCTTCCACATCGCAAACAAAAACACGACCTTCATAGTCCACCAAAGACCAACCAGAAGGTGAGTTTTCCCTTAGGAATTCAACTGGAAAGAGAGCTGATGAAAGAGTATTTGGTCAAGTCCAGTTGTATGCCAAGAAGTTTACATGAATTGAATTATGCAGAGTATAACAGAAATTCTCAATGAGTAGACAGTTGTTTAAATGTTTTGGGCCTAAAAGATTGAAGATAGGAACTTGATTGTACAGTGGTCTTACCAAGTATTCGAATCAATTTCAAAGGAAATTGGGGAACCCGGATAGAGCAAGAGGATGAATAAAAGCTTAAACCCGAAGCAGACTGGTTTATGAGCAGCTCTCACTTTGTTTGATGTACAAGCCTCGATACATCTCCAATCGGGCTAGGGTAGATAGAAGAGATGAAGAGGAGCATCTTTGATAAAGAAAGTTTTTCGTTCAGAGGTCTCGAGCCAGGCGTTTTGGGATGTGCAAATAGGCGGATGTGCACACATACTCAAACAACCATTTGATTTGCTCCAATGTCTAGATCACTAAATCTCTAGGAGATCCCTAAGCTAAGGTACACATCAAATTAAATTACATGCTCTCCAAACGATGGATTATTGAGCAATTCACTTCTGAAAAACAAATGATGGCTTAGTATACCATTTATGGAATGTCATCCATCTCAGTTGCTCAGTTTGTCAGGCAGAGTAAATTGGTTTCGGAATTCTTAATTTGTTAATCACTACTCACCAGTCACCAGTTACACTTTGTTAAACACCTAATGCATTTTCTGTTGATCCCAATTAAGTTATGCCCTGCTTAGTAACCTCGAGTGAAATTGGAAAAATGGAAACTATGCTCGAAAATATTATCAAATGAAAATTATTGCAGAAGAAGTCCCATTGTTTGACAGGATTTCTGATTCTAATTTCTGGCAAATGTTGCGCAAGAACAATCAAATTCGAAAACAAAAATCACGCCAAGCGTTTCCATATATATATGATCAATGCAGGTTTTGTAGTAGCAATAGAATCCATGCTTGTACTATGTGAACATTTTCTGTCAAATTTTCACTTTGATCTTTCATGAATATGAAGCAAACTTACACAACTAGTTATCAATACACAACAAATCAATCACATATATATTCATTCATTCTTTGAGTGGTGGAGACTGAGGCCAAACACTGACCTTCTCTTTCTCATACTTAATATAAACCGCCGTCGCCGCCGCCACAAAGTAAACCTGAATGAGCACCACCGGCGGCGTATGAAATTTCAGCACGCTCTTCCCCGTCGCCAGCTCCACCAGCAGCAACGCCGCCAAACCCAGAAGCGCGACCCGCCCGTTGACCCGCTCGCTATACGGGCTGAACCCGAAGTCCACCTTCAACCCGCCCGACACGGGTTCCTTGAGCGGCACCGGCGGGAGGAAGACGTTGGACCCGGACGACCCGGACCCGGAGGACTTGGACTTCTTGGTCTTCCGGGCCTCGGCTTTCTTGCCGGTGCCGCTGCGGTAGCGGAGCCGGACCTGGCTGAGACGGTCGTCGAAGTCGGAGCCGGGTTCTGGGGCCGGGTCGGATGGGGGTGTTTCCGGGTCGGTGGCTCGGGTGGGGAAGGAAAGGAGGGGTTTGGGGTTGTGGGTTTTGGGTGGTGATGAGAGTGGGAATGGGTTTGGGAGTCGCGGAGATGAAGAAGGTGATAGGCTCGCCATTTTCTTCTCTGCAGCTCTCTCACTCTCTGGTTTGGTTTGGATAATTTTTTCTATTTTCTTAAAATTTTGCAATTTAAATCAAAACATAATTTTTTGTTGGGTTGGGCTATGGACTTTTCAGGAGGAATTATGGGCTGGCGGGAAGAAAATGGGCTGATGTCATTACCAGGCCACTGGTATTTGTACTGTTTTTTTTTTTTTTTTTGGTCCTTAAATCTTGGTGAGAGATGGGATTCTTCCTTGGATTGGATCCCACCCCCAATTTCGAGAGAAAATCATTCGACTGGGAATTTTTAGTAAGGTACTATGATCGGCTATTGAACTTGGATATATATGAAAATGATATTGTCATATGGAACCATTAAATTTGAATCACGTTATTTGAATTAGATACCTATCAAAATTCGGTCTATTAACATGTTATTTAGTAGTTTAGTACGGATAACCTGATTAGTCGGCGTGATACAGTTATATGTACCATATTGATGGAACAGGTCATACTACCAGAATTAGACTTGTTATTATCCAATTAATGATCAGTTGACATATGAGAATGATTTGGTTCATATAATTAAGATTGTGTGGAAAATGATTTGGTTCATATGAGAATGGTGCGAACCATTTTGGCAACCAGAAACTCCATATGATTTTATGAAAAGTATGCCAACTGCCAACTAATGTTGAAACAAGTAAAGCATTGATTTGAACGTTTTGTTTTAAGTCAAAGAAAGTCTTATTAGATTGTATAATGACAAGGCCAAGGGCTCAACTGATTAATATGATGTGTGTTTTTTTGCCAAAAAGAAAAGTGATATATATATATCAGGACCTTTCTAGTGAGGGATTTCTTTTTTTGGTCTTTTTTTGGGGGATAGGGCATTAGACCAACTTTTCGATCATATTTTGGCATCTCAACCGTTCAATTTTTAGGTCCTAATGTGTAGATCACATCTGCAAATTTTCAGCCAAATTGATTATCGTTAAGGCATTCAAAACTGCAATTTACAATAATATGTATGAACGGTTCAAGTTGAACAGATTCGGTTTGTCCATTGATTTAATCTAGTTCGATACCTTAACGATCACCGATTTGACTGAAAATTTGTAGAGGTGATCTACACATGAGGACCTAAAAACTGAACGGTTGAGATTACGAAATGTAATCGAAAAGTTTGTCTAATCCCCTATCCCTAGAAAAGACCAAAAAAAGATCCATTTTTTTGGCTGTAACATGATATATCTAGCTACCTACCTACCACAAGAACTAAAGCATTCATAGGTTCCACTAAGGGATCCCTTTTTTGGTCTTTTCTAAGGATAGGGCATTAGACTAACTTTTCTATTACATTTCGCAATCTCAACTGTTCAGTTTTTAGGTCCTAATGTGTAGATCATCTCTGGAAATTTTCAGTCAAATCGGTGATCGTTAAGGTATCGAACTAGATTAAATCAATGGACGAACCAAATCTGTCCAACCTGAACCGTTCATACATATAATTGTAAATCGCAGTTTTGAATGCCTTAACGATAATCAATTTGGCTGAAAATTTGCAGAGGTGATCTACACATTAGGATCTAAAAACTGAACGGTTGAGATGCCAAAATATGATCGAAAAGTTGGTCTAATGCCCTATCCCTAACAAAGACCAAAAAAAGGGATCTCTTACTAGAAGGGCCCTGTGTTATATATATATACAGAGCTTCTCCACTGCGGACGTTCGCAGTTTTTCTTATGTACGGATTTCCAGTTTTTACCCACTTTTCAATCATATTTTCACATATTAACCGTTCAGTTTTTAGGTCCTAATGTATAGATCATCTCTACAAATTTTCAGCCAAATTGATGATCGTTAAGGCATTCAAAACTGCAATTTACCATTATAAACACGAACGGTTCCGGTTCGACAGATTCGGTTCGTTCGCATAAATTGTAGTTTTGAATGCCTTAACGATCATCAATTTGGCTGAAATTTTGTAGAAATGATCTATACATTAGGACCTAAAAACTGAACAGTTAAGATGTGAAAATATGATCGAAAAGTGGGTCAAATATGGAAATCCGTACCTTTTTGCTTAGGTGCGGATATCCGTATCCGCACCTGAGGAAGGTTATATATATATATATATATATCTGTGTGTGTGTGTTTATAATTATACTTGAGCCAGGCTGTAAGATGATATATATCTAGCTAGCTACCTACCACAAGAACTAAAGCATTCATAGGTTGACAAGGCTAAGAATCAAGTGACTGATATGATGTCTGTTTGTCTGCCAAAAAGAAAAGTGATATATATATATATATATAGGATTAAATACTTGTTACTTCTCAAACTTTTCCCTGAAAAACAGTTTAGTCCCTCGCCTTTCAAATTAAACTAGATAGTCCTTATTCTTTCTAATTCTCACACAATAGGTCCAAAACAAGTATAAAATGACTATTCTACCCCCAAGATCCTTTTTTTATTTTTCTCTTTTTTTTTTTTTTCTGGTTCTCTCTCTCTCTCTCCAAGACTATTCTACCACCAAACCAAGCGCCTCTTTTCTCCTTCTTTCTTCGTTCTTCTCTGTTCTTTCTTTTTCCCCCCTTCTTACTCTACTCCATATTCCAATTTAATTTAATCTGGAGCCAATCCTCCCCACAAAATTCCTCCACCTCTCCAAGAGTAACCCCATACCAAAACACAGTAACACACCTTGGCCACCTCTTCTCCGCCAAGGCCTTCTCTGCATGCCTGAGATCGTCAAAATGGACGGTCACGATCCCGTCGCAGGACCTCTCCGTCTGAACCCACCTCACCTGGCCGAAAGCCTCCTCGGACAGATCCAAGAACTCTTTGAAGCCGTGGACTGCCGTCGGATCCAGAGCTTGGTGCTCGGCTACTCTGCATGTACTCCTTTCGCACCGGAGAAGATGAAGGGTGAGGAGCAGTGGCGCTGGAGCTTGCGAGCGTGTGGGAATCGGGATCGACGTATGGTCGTGATTGGCTCGGGTTTCGGTCTGGATTCAACTGGTGATGGTGGTGCTGTGAGATGGTGGCCGGAAGTGGTTGTCTTCGATGATGGCAGAGGAAGAGAAGAAGAAGAGAGGTTGAGGGAGAGAGAGAGAGACCCTGGTCTGGTCCTCTGCTGTGCTCGGAGACTTGAACTTGCGGCGGCTATCTTACTCGGAGATTTGGATTGCTTGGAAGAGCCTTGCAGCGGCGGCGGAGGAGGACGAAAAGACTTGAAGGCTGGGTTCGAATGTTCGACTAAGGGATTGAATTTGAAATCTGGAAGGGGATTGAATCATTTGTATGGGATTGAAGGCTGGGTATGAGTGTTCGACTAAGGGATTGATTCGATTGAATTTGAAATCTGGAAATCTAGGGTTCTATTATTCGAAGCTAGAGTATAGAGGATCGGGGACAATTGAGAAAATTAGCAAAAGTGAAAAACGATACCGTATATGAGGATTTTCCGATCTTGAATCCTGGAGTGGAGCTCGGTCCTGGTTGGAAATGGGATCGGAGCTGGAATTGGGGAGAGAGAGAGAGAGCAGAGAGCAGAGAGAGAAGCAAAAAAAAAAAATTTAAAAAATGATTAAAAATAAAAAGATAAAAAAGAGAAAAAGAAAAGAGAGAAATAATAAAAAAGAGGAAGTGAGAGGTATTTTAGTCATTTTATACCTGTTTTGGACCTGTTGTGTGAGAATTAGAAAGAATAAGGACTATCCAGTTTAGGGCTAGTTTGGGATTGCTGTGACTTTTAAAAAAAACTGCTGTTGCTGTGTTGTGAAAATAATCAGCTGTGAATTAAAACAGTTTCGTGTTTGGTAAATAATATTTTTAAAAGTGCTGTCAGTACATAAAACAACTGTAGATCATGTTTTGATCCACAGCAGCTTCTAAAAGCAACCTCTGGGCTGCTTTTAAAATCTGCTGCCAGTGACCTATAACTTTCAATTAAAGCTGTTTTTTATTTATTTACCAAACACAATAAAACCTAAAATTTTGAACAAAAGCTGATTTTTTTAAAAGCGAAGCAATCCCAAACGGGGCCTTAATTTGAAAGGCGAGGGACTAGACTGTTTTTTAGGGAAAAGTTTGAGGAGTAACAAGTATTTAATCTATATATATATATATATATATATATATATATATATAGGGTTATATAGGCAAAAAACCACAAATGGTCACTGAGTTATCACCCATTCGACACTTAACTCACTGACTTTTCAAAAATATCACTTAACTCACTCACATTTACCATTATCTTACACTTAACTCACTACCGTTAAATCTCCCGTTTGAAGCCGTTAAAGTTGAGGGTATATTTGTCTAAACACTAAAATATACATTTTTAACTTGAATTTTTTTTTTTCTAAATAAACAATTACATTTTTTTTTCAAATTAAAAGTTAATTTTTTATTAGAAATTATCAGAAAACTATAAAAAGTTTGAAAAACAAATCTAACTTTCTTTAAAAATTTCATTTTTTTAATTTTAATATTTCTTTTTCAAATATTTATATGTAATTTGGGGAAAATGACCATCTATGTTCAAATTTTTAACAACACCATAGACGGGAGTGAGTTATGTGAAAGACGGATATTAAAGTGAGTGAGTTAAGTTATATTTTTAAAAAGTCAGTGAGTTAAGTGTCGAACGAGTCATAATTCAGGGACAATTTGTGATAATTTCTCATATATATATATATATATGTGTGTGTGTGTGTTTATAATTATACTTGAGCTAGGCTGTAAGATGATATATATCTAGCTACCTACCTACCACAAGAACTAAAGCATTCATAGGTTAACCACATAGACAAACAAGAAATAGGTTCACATATTGGATATTCTTAGGGATTAAGATGTAACCCTAACACATGTTGCTCTGAGTTTTTTTTTTATAATTAAAATTTTATGCCAAGAAAAGCATTCACTTCCAGTATTGAGCCAAGTACATGGTTTATGAACCTGTTTCATAAAATCAATCTAATAGATTGTCCCAATGAAAGAATTGATTAGTGATTTTGACAACTCAACAACAACATGTATATATGTCTGGTTAATTGTTCAATAATTCTTTGGAACTATATGTGGTCACTTTCTTTCAAGTCCTATTCTATCGTTAAGCCTTTTTCTATGCATGCAGTTCACAAATTTTCAATGCCATAACTGATGGATGAATTGATATATATACAAGAAATGGATCGTAAACTTAACATGCAAGTTTTGCTATCTATTTAGTTAATTCCATTAACTATTCTTTTGCTAGTAGAGCACTCAATTCTCAAACCGCTACCCAAAAATGAATTTTTGTGTTTCCCGATTTTATGTAACACGAATATTTGGCATACCTATACAAGTGTTTAAACACGAATTTAATCTCATAACGTACAGTAACATGAGCGATCACATGCATATTGTGTGAAAGAAGTTATATATAACCAATATATAAATACGAGAGTAAACCATGCCAGGATATGAGAACGATGGAGAAGAAAAAACAAGAAATCAAGTTGGAAACTTTAATTAACATGTACAATGTTTGACGAGCAATTAGTTCTTAGCTCGAGATATTTTCTTTCACTTCCCCTTAAGTCTCCATACACTCGCTACTCAAATATCCTCAACCTACCAGCAGCAGCTACTTGGTCCTTGGTAGATGGCAACAGATCAATGGAAGTTTTAATGCACAAATAATACCATGTCTGTTCCCAAAGGAACGGGTTGAAATCGCATTCCATGAACTTCGATCAACAAGAACTTATTTGGATCGAAACAATCGAACAGTCGAACTGAACCCAAGTTTTGGATCGAAATCAAATTATTTCCGAGAATAATTCATCGGCAAATGTTGCTATTTCAGGAGAGACTCTTGAGAATTATTTGGTATAATTAAATGGGTCTTGCTGTATATAATTGAAGAATCAAAAGCCCTATAATTGAAGAATGAAGAGGGCCACAGGAGAAAAAGCAGAACCGGCCATGCATAGATATGGACCCATTAGGGATGGCAATGGGGAGGGTAGGGTAAGGGGATTAAATTATCATCCCCATACCCGACTTCATTTCCCATCCCCTTATCCGCCCCAATCCCCGTAATAAGATACTGAGGATTCCCCGTCCTCGTCCCCATTGGGGTTTAGGTCCTTGTACCCGCCTCAATCCCCGTTAACAATATTACTAATTTACTATATAAAAATTCATACAAATAATTTTGGATTGTAAAATATGAAGTTAAAATCAAACATCAAATAAAATAAATTTTTTATTTCAATCAAGGAAAATTGACATGTTGATAAAGATCTTTTATTAAAAAAAAAATCTTTCTTTTTTTGAACATATTTATTAACAGAATTTAAATATTGACAAAAAGATGAAGTATACATAACTATTTATTTATAAATAATATCAAAAATATATATAATAAATAATATATATATATATATATATATATATATATATATATATATTTATTTCAGATAATTCTTATTGGGTGGGTATGGGGATGAGGATTAAAATACCATCCCCGCCCCGTACCCGATTTCAAAATTCGAATACTGGGGATCCCCATCCCCGTTACCCGATTTCCCCCGAATTTCTCCCCGTTAGGGTCGAATACCCGATGGGGATTTTTGCCATCCCTAGGACCCATATATTTTCAAGCTGCCTAACAAATTCCAACAATATTAGAGCAACTCCAACAGCTTCCCTATATTTTAATTTTTCTCTACTTTAGGGAAAAATGAGTATCTTTTGCTCTAACATATTCCCTATAATTATCCCTATTTTAGAGAAAGTGAGGAAAGAGAAAATCAAATTCCCTATATTTACAGCAATCTCTAAAATTTAAGGAAGAATATGGAGATTTTAGAGATTGCTGTAAAATAGAGAACTTGTTGGAGTTGGAGAAAAAAAAAGCATCTTTGACTTTTGCTTCCTTATTATGCATAAATTATAGGGAAACTGTTGAAGTTGCTCTTAGTGAATACTGATGAATGATTCCCAGATTTCCCGTTTCCCCATTCAAGAAAGTATAGGAGAAATTAATTAAGATCCCAGCAACTTTATTTAAATGAAGTAGACGAGCTATAACAGACACGAAAATTAAGCTCTGCAGTTACTTCGTTTCAGCATCATGTACTGTGTAATGTGCCTCAAATTAAATTCTCCAACAACTCGATCTAGCTACTCCAAAATTCCACATCAATGTCAATGGAGTCTGCCCAATGAGGAATGCTAGATAAATTAGTTACTCGTGTAATGCCGCAGTTGATATGTTAGGCACTAATAATTATTGATAATTAGGATTTGAATCACGTTAACGAACTTTTGAAGTTGATTTTGTCACCAATTGAAGTAAGTACACATCACATGCATTAACGTACTGTTACATTATGTAACCAGACAATCTAGTATGAAAATAATAACTTCGTACTACTTAATTACCATATTCTAGGGTTTAGGGTTATTTAGGTAATCATTGGGTTCGTCCTTGATCTTACTTAAGGATATTTTTAAAGATAACCATAGTAAAATAACAACAAACTGTAATTAGAATTGGCTGAATGATTTTCCAATTATTTGAGTTTTCTTGAAGATCATATAGGTCTAAGTAGATAGTTTTGGTCATAAATTGCAAGACTCCAAAAGAAGTCCATTAAAATTGAAGGCTAGGTCCTGTCATAATCTTCCTCTTGGATTTTCTCTCTTATCGATCGATCATCCCATCCATGTAAAAATGCAAAATAAAATAAATGCGCAAAAATTTCATATAAATTGTTTTCAACTTTTCATGTCCCCTCTTTTTGACAAAATCAGCAATAAATTAAATCATGCATGCCGCATATCACAAACATATCGTTGTTCAACAAATCACATATGGTTTGCCAACAAATCTTTCAGAAACCAAAAACAATTGGTATAGAACAAGCAGATCGATCAGATAGAGTAGAGCAATATATATATGAATGAAATAGTTTCTTATTAATTCTTGCGAAGTATATATGTAACACTTGTACTTGTACATGCACCACCAAAACAGTTCAAAATAATACTGGACAAATCTAGAAACTGTGAAGAAAAAGAAAAAAAAAAAACAATTAAAACATCAACCACCTCCCGCCAAAGAAAACACAGAGCTAGAGAGCAATAAGCTTACAGTTTCCATGCATGACGACAACGACGACGAGGACGACCCATCTTCTTCTACCTCCTCTTGTTCTTGCTCCCAATCAGCAACGAAAAATAGAAGAGAATCCTGAACAGAAACCCCCAGGCCACCGTGATCCACAAGCAATTCCACTTGCTCAGCTGAGTCACTCCCTGCTGCTTCAATAAATCACTCCCAGTCGTCAAGCAAGTCGTCCTCGTAATCGTCATCCCCAGCGTCTCGCTCATGCTGCCCAGAAGCTTCACCTTCAGCGCCGCCGGGACCGAAGCCAGCGGAGTATTATCAAATATCTGTACACCCCTCACGAAGCACTTAGTCGGGTCCTGAAACTCGTTCTGCATTACAGCCTCGTAGGGGTACTTCACTAGTGACATGTAGTGGAACCAAATCCAGTAGTCCGGGATTCTGTTACGGTTTATGAAGAAGCCACTGAAGAGAAGGAAGTAGGCTAAGATTGCCACGACTATAGTGTAGCCGAGCATGACGTGGGGGACGACGCCGGAGAGGAATGTGACGAATGAGCTTCCCGCCCAGAACGAGGCGAAGATGATGAGGAAGTAGAATAGGAACCCCGAGAGCCCGCCGTCGAGGCCCACGGCCCAGAATGTGATGGCGGAGAACGCGGCGGAGAGGAAAACCAGCGCCGGAAGAGCCACTAGAGAGTGTGAAAGAACGTAGGAGGATCTACGGTAGGCATTGTAGGCGGTCTCTCTCATGAAGATGTAGCGTTCTTGGAGGAAGACGGGTAAGGCGTCGGCGCAGGTGTAGAAGGTGGTGGACATGGCGAAGGCGATGAACCCGAGGCGTTCTTGGACTCCCTTAGGGGTATTATCGAGGTTCCAGAACATGGTGGCGAGGATGAACCCGGTGACCACGACGGCGCCGAGCCGGATTCCGAACAGCTCCGGCATTCGTCTCGAGTTTTTCATGGAGCGTCTCGCGAGGACGGCCATTTCGATCCAGATGGGGTTGGCGAAGGTGGGGACCATGGAGTTGGGGCTGGCGTCGTTGTTGGTGGCGCCGGAGACTAGCTTTCCACGGGAAATGCTGGCGGAGATGGCTTCTTGGAGGGGAACGACGTGTCGTATGTCGGTGGCGGAGCGGTAGTGATCGCTGTGCTTCATGGTCTGCCAGGAGTTGTTGAACTCGACGAGGGATTGGGTCCCGCCGGGGGAGCCTTCCAGTTCTCGGATCAGGTCAAGAGCGAACTCGGTTTTGTTTTCGGAGTCGGGTATGGGCCGCCCGAACTCGGCGAAGTAGGAGGGAAGCTGAGCTGGCGAGCCGCTGAAAACGGTTTGGCCGCGGCTGAGGAAGAGGAGGCGGTCCAGCAGGCCCAAGATTCTGTAGCTCGGCTGGTGTACGGACATGACCACAATGCTGCCGGACTGAGCGATCCGCTGGAGGACCTTGACGACCATGAAGGCGGAGGTGGAGTCGAGGCCGGAGGTCGGCTCGTCTAGGAAGAGGATGATCGGGTCGTGAACGATGTCGATTCCGATCGAGACGCGGCGGCGCTCTCCTCCGGAGACGCCGCGGTGGCCCTCGTCCCCGATGATGGTGCTGGCCGCGTTGCGGAGGCCGAGCTGGTCTATCAGCGCCTGGACCCGCATTTTCTTCTTGGATTTCGAGAGCGCCCTAGGGAGGCGGAACTCGGCGGCGAACATGAGCGTCTCCTCCACCGTCAGCATCGGGAATAGCAGATCGTCCTGCATGACGTAAGCTGAGATCACTTTGAGCAGCCGCGACTCCAGGACCTCGCCGTTGAGGCTGACCTTTCCTTTCAGGCTTCCCTTGGCGATGCGATTGGCCAAGGCGTCGATGAGAGTCGACTTGCCGGAACCGCTAGCGCCGAGCACCGCCAGCACTTCTCCTTCTCTAGCCTCGCCGGAGATGTCGTTCAGCAGGGTCTTGGACCTCGTGAACAGGCTCTCTCCTCCTACGGGCTCCGACAGCGTCGCAGCGCCGAGACGGTTGTTCTGGCCAGTAAACATCCCGGAAAGACTGAATTTCCGGCGAATCTTGACGCTGTAAGTCAGGTTAGTGAACGAGAGCACGAACGGAAGCGACCTCGGGTTTTCAAGACTCTCGTCGCCCATGTCGAGCACCTGGTGGTGATGCATCGGAGTCTCGCCGCCGTCGCCGGTGGCCTCCTTGCGGACATCTCCGACGTGCTTCAGAAGCTGGCCGAGTGAGGGTGACGCGCCGTGGGAGGCGCGTGGGAAGTCGTCGAGCTCCATAGAGAAAAACGGCGATATCTGATTCTCTGCTGCTACACGAGACATTTCAGGGTTTTATAGGGTGGTCTGTTACAGTGAAGGCCGTGTTTGGATAGGGGTATCAATTCCTCTTAATAATGCATTAATCCAGGGCAATCAGGGGGGCGGTTTGGAGGTGAAGACAAACGAGGCGGGAGTGGAGGAAAGTGATGGAGGTCTATCTCTCTCTATCAAGAGAAAATGAAGCTGCGTGTGGGTTTGGATCTTCGGCTTTATGGAGTTATGGCGTACGGTTTTTCAATATATAGAAATATAACCAAATGGTGAGGTCGTCTTGTGTGAGGGTTTACGGTTAGGTTTTTTTGGGTTTCTCTGTGTGTGTGTGTGTTTTTTTTTTTTTCACGGTTTTGAAGGGAGGTGACCTACAACGCCTAATATACCCAGGTTCGTACGTCTCCAGTTACTTAAACAAGAAGAAGAGATGACACGTGGAAGATATCCATTGGCGAGCGGTGAGTGACACATGGCGTGATGGGTCTTTAGGGTTTCATTTTCCGTTCAAATTAGGTTGGGTGTTGATCAAAATTTACGTAAGCAAGCAGATAGGCTTTGAGGGTTATTGTATTTGGTTCAAGATTTATTATGGGGGCCTTTGGGGCTACTAGGCAATTTAGTACTGCAAATTTAATCGAGTAGGTTAAGGCATTGAGATTTGAAGTCTTCCCTATTAAACCTGGCTTCAATTTTGGAGGCCTAGTTGATGGGATTGAACTACATTCTGTGGGGCACAACTGAAATGGAAAAGTAAAGTTGGAACTATCAGTTTAGATATGTTTTTCTCAATCAATGTAAGATTGAAAGTAAATGTCCATTTAGGTAAGTGCATTACCGAAGAGTTTAAAATTAGCCTAAATATCACCAATAAAGTTCATTTTAAGAAAAAAAAACAAATTCTAATATCGTCAGACTGAATAAGAGTTATCAGTGTATATCGTTGATAATTGCTTTCAGCCGCCAGGAAGTAAGTTACTCATTGAATTTTATATAATTTTTTTTTTAAAAAAAACAAGTTTTAAAAAGAATATTTGATAATAAAAGGTGGGTTATAGTTGAAAATATGGTAAACCAACTAAAAATATTTCTTTCCACATTGAGTCGTGTATTGTTTGGACATTAGCTAACAAGTCATTAATTTGGTGTCAAAATATAATGTACCATTCATGTATTGTTTGGACATTAGCTAACAAGTCATTTGGTTTCAAAATGTACCATTTTGTGGGGTTTCTTAAGTCCAAAGGATTAAGTTTGCACTTGCCATGAAAAATTGCGGGACATAGATATAAGTCCAAAACAAGTTTTGATATTTGAAGTCCCCAAAATTGCAAGATTACTTTAGCAATTTTGCTCCTCCTTCTTCCTTAAACGTGTGAAATTTGGGTAAGCAAAGTGAATATATGTAAAGCACTTTGTCTTATTGCTTTTCTTTCTATCCCTTCCTACACTAGCATGACCTTAGACAAAACAATGAAATTTAGCTAAAACCAGCAAAGCTTTACCTTCAGGTACAAATGTACAATAAATCTATCCATTCAATTTACTACTTGTAGAATAGCTAACTTGCAGCAGTACGTAGATCAAGTTATGATCATGGCACGGAACTAGTTGATTTTAAAAGATATATTGTCGTTAACAAAGAACTAATGTATTGATACATCAGTCCATTTCAATCTTTTCCGAAGATTACTTCTATTAAAAGCTATTAGAACTTTCTGAAGTGTGAACCCTTTTTAAATACTTAGCCCCCAAAGTATGTCATCGATATGGACCAAATGATCTTACCTCCAATTTATGGTTCATCAATATTCATAGATAGATTTCATCATCTAGTTAAAAATAGCTAGGCTACCTATCCCGTACCGAACTATAAGCCAACTCAAACCTATAAAACAGGGAGGCTTAGCAATGGAAGTCCTCAAAGTCAAAACAGAAAAATGATGAAATCAACGTGTGCATGAGCATGCGGGCATATGCACCCATCTAGATACCTTACTCAAGTTTCCCTTTTCTTCTTCTACCAGTCTTTCAAAACCCTCTGGCATTATTGCTTCGCTATCACTGTCTTAGATTTCTTGTGGTCTCCAATCTTGGCGTTCGAGAACTTCCAGTACATTAAGCTTTTATGGCATTTGGTCATAGATTCAGAGCAATAAGTTATGGTGCAGAACTTTCCGGCATGCAAAGGCTTTAATGTAATGGGTCCGAGCCTAATAACGATATTTATATCTCCAGGGCGTAGATGATAGTTTGAATGAACAGCAGCATCTATGGCCTCCATCTCTTGCCCAGTTAAGTAGGGCAGATCTGAACTCGCATTTCTTCCTTGTCGAGCATGAGGGCCATAACACTTGCATTCTGGATAGACTGACAGGCTTTAATAACAGATTAAGGGGCGCTATTCTAACTACCCGTCATTCCAGCTACAGGAAGGAAACCAGTTCCAACCTTCGATGAGTAAGCATATACTTAACCAAAGACCTAAAGAGGACATGCCAGAGTAACAAGCATAATATAATTCCCTGAATGAAAAAACTCTACATGAGTAATTAAAGCATCCAACAGTGCAAAGATTACTCATTTAGGCAAATTTAATATGACACGATACAACATGGATAGAATGGTTCAGTGAAAATAGGCATTATGCAAATATCATAAATGATCCCAGTACAGTTGCAAACAACTACTTTATTGACCAAAGTACTTCCATGAGTGCGCAGCCTCTCCATCCAATTACTAGTCATCATCTGCAAAGTTGACTGCAAGATCCCAGTAATGAGCAACGCCAGCATCAGCAAAGAACTTTCGACCAGCAGCTTCAGTCATGCATTCATGAACCAAAAATCTATTGAAACTAGGCCTGGCAACACTTCCTTGCCACACCAAGACACACTTGTTAGGAGGCTTATCATCATTTTCTTCTTCATCTTCTTCCTCCTCTTTCACAGCCTCAGCCCAGTTTATGCGCCGAAGCATGACCTTTGCATACCTTTTGATAGATTTGCTTCCACCTTCAACAGCCACAACATTCATACCATCTGAGATCACAGCACATCCAGTCAGCCGATTCTCTCTGGCATTAACATCAATCTTAAAGCGGGCCTTTGGATGAGATAGATCATTGATTTTATAAACTGAGACTATGGTATCCACATTATTTGGATCATCAAAAAGCTTCCTCTCTTTCTTCTCCCGGCGCTCCGCAGGAGTGAGCTTGCGGGCAATATTCCTGTCTATATGAGCTTGTTCACGTTCAGCAGCTGCACTCCGGATCTCCTTTTCCAGTCTGGTTGGATCTTGGGTTGCTTCAGATCCAAGAACTTTCATCAAATTACTCATTTTAACTTTTGACTTGGGAGGTTCAATCAGACCCTGTCTAATCATCTCCTGCTTATCTTTCTCTCTAGCAAGACGACGCTGTGTGCGTAGTTTTTTCTGCTCTTTCTTGGTCAACTTTAATGGTTGAGGTGGTGGAGGAGCTGGCTCCACAGGGGGCTCAATGGGCTGAGGATGTTCAACATAGATGGTGATTTTGTCCAACTTTAATCTGTCTTCAGGTATTCTACCATCAACAAGCTCGCCATAAGTACCAGATTGTAAAAAGGACACATCCCTGAAAAAAATTTCAACCATAATTAGGAATCATCTTTTGAAAAATATAATAGAATTTCTGAAGTTTAACTAATGCAAATCTAATTTAAAAATAAACAAATAAGTATATAGTACCAAAGAAGACCATACTTTTCTTCAGAGCATGACAGTTGAAAAATGCCATTCAACAGATTAGCAGATAGGGACAAGCCACGAATTCATTTACAACCAAAATCATGAATCTTTTTCAACCAACAATCATGAATCAGCAGGCATCACAACCAAAGATCATTAAAAGTGGCCTACAATTTTAAACTTTGACTATCACTATTATATGATGATACAGAGCTAGTATAAAGTTGAATGAAATCTATGATAAGCAGAGCAAGCAAATAAAATCCATGATACTATACTATACGATCACAATTTTTATTTCAAAAAACAAAAAAAAGGGGGATCATGATTTAGTTTTAAATTTTTCCAAAATCAGCATAGCAGAGAGACGATTCACATACAATTAACAAGCTCTTATTATCAAGATGATACAAAAGCTTTTAAAAAGTTGAAAGAAATCTATGATCAGGACAAGAAAAGAAAATCCAAGACACTAAAATTGAATGGGAATGAATAACATGTAACAGCACTTTAACATGAATCCTACACTAGAAAGAATATCAAGGCAAAGATTATAAACAAAACAGATATCAGTCCCCATGTTGGATAATTTTAAGAAGAAGCAATTCAAGCAAGCACCCTAAAAAGAAGAATCATTAAGCAAATCACAGCATAATGGAACAAGTAGTTGTCAACTTACCACCACTCAACTTCAGGAATTGGATCCTTCGGTTTTTCTTTGGTGATGACTCTTTCTGCTACCTCTATCAAATTTGGATTTGTATCAGGTGCTGCCTTTGCCTTTGCCAACTGGGCCTGCTTCGCCCTATGCTCTTTTGCTTGTAATTCCCCAAATTTACTCTATATCAGGAGTGAAATGAAAAAAGTTAGATAAAAGATTGGTATAAAATTCACTAACATTTCAGAAGGTGTTAAAAGAGACAGAAAGATATTACCTTCAACTTCATATGTTCAGCATCTTTTGACCACTTCCCTTCCTCTACAAACTGGAAGTTCATCCTCTTTGGCCTCATAATCTTCGTCATATTAATGCCCATCTTCGGGTCAAAAAAAGGATTTGATTCAGGATCCATATCGACTTCAGGTTTAAGAATTTGGAATGCGTCTTTCTTCTGTTTGTTAATGTTGACCTGAAACGTATAAAAAACCAGAAGAACATTAAAATAAATATCCACAATATAAGAGGCAACGGTCTGACAGGTAGAATAGTAACAAACCTTTAAAGTGCTGAGGTTGTTTGGTTTAGTCACATTGACTACATTTCCATGTTCATCTATTTCCCTTCCAAGGGCATCAAGTCGAAGAACAGGGGCCTTGGTAGGCTTCTGAGGGGGAACAACATCTGTTGCCACCTGTCCTGGGAACAAGTTTATAACAGGAGCAAATTCTGGGTCATGGCGAAAGCCCATCCTGGCAGCCCGCTCCTGTGCAAGTTTTACAGCTTCATATTTTTCACCAGTCAGACCAGTCATCCCACTTGTACCACTAATTGTTGATGGCACAGGGGGATGCAACATTCCTGTACTTGCAGATGGAGGTTGCATCCCATCCTTCAATCCCAAGTTTGCGCTAGCATCTGAAATAGCTTTGGCTGCTTTGTCTAACTGCAAGATGAAAATAATGATAATGAATTCTAAATCAAGAAATGGCATTGAGCATGACACATTAACAAGGATGAAAACAAATTATGAGAACATCTTACCTTCGTTTTGTTCAGCTTGTCAGCCAATTCCTTACGTTTCGCCAGAAGATTCTTAATTTTATCTAACTCACCAGGAGGCAGATTTCCACTTCTTCCAGCAGTTGAAGATGTCCCATCTGTACTAGATTTTCCATGAACCTCATGAGATCTGGTAATACTAACTCCCTTATTTTCATTTGTGGTAGAAATCGAATATACCTTGGTAGGATGGGGATGACTAGGGGGGAAAGAGGTCTCAGGCACAACCCTTGATTCCATAGTAGAATCCAGACTGGCACCCTGTAAGTGTTAAAAACTAAACAAAGTTACTATGCATACTCAGGACAGCTCAATCATGGTAGGGATATCATAAGCATTATTAATCAGAAGGACATAAAGATAAATGATACTTCACATGCATGCTTACTGCTCACCGATGGAGAGATGACGTACAGAGGAAATGAAGCATGTAGGAATGAGAGCAATTTTTAACAGCCTAATATTAGCGCATGGAGGCATTGTTAAATAATACAAAATGCTTACAAAAAGTGCAATAAGACAGCTTACATTTTTTAGGAAGGAAACACTTCAACTAAAAATCTGTAGATACCACTCAAATCAATCATTAGCATCTATCACTTCATATTTCAAGAGTATATAGCAAGTAATACCAACAGGTCCTGTTCATAAGAGTCAATTCAATCTAACTTAACATACTAGAGACCTATACTAGAACTACAACTAACAATCACACAGTGCAGCTTTTAGAAGTCAAAAATCCTTTGATCTAAATTTCATTCAAATATCGCAATCTTTATGCTTCTGTTTAATGTATTCCTCAATCATTCTCAACAGAAAATCACCGTCACAGTTTTATAAGGTGTCTTACAAATGCTAGCCTAAATGTATCCACCAAAGATGTAACTTAAATGTGAATAATATCAGTTATCAAACAATGGCAATTATCAAATGCACAATAGTAAAACACAGAAAAAGTTAAGAGAAAACTCACATTACCCACCGGAGCACCCCCATTTTGGGTGGTAGTGAAGCCCTCATCATCCTCCAATTCTTCTTTCTTAACCTTAACCTCAGTGTGAATCACATTCCCTTCAGTGCTCCTTTCCAATTCTCCAGCATCCTCTTCTTCCTTTACTCGGCGGTCATCAAATCGCTTCCTCTCTTTCCTCTCATCCAAACCCCTAGCTCTCTTAGAATCTTCAGACTCATCCACACCGCCATCTCTACCCTCACTCCTCTCCCTCTCTTTCCTCTTATGCCTCCTCTCCACCACATCCTCTCCCTCCTCCGACCTCTCCCGCTTCACTTCGCGATGCCTGGACCTCTCTCTACTCCCTTCCCTCTCGTACGACCGCTCGCGGTGGTCGCGCGACGCTTCCCGGTCGTCCCGCGGCTCCGGCGACCTGTCACGGCGAGATCTGTGGTCGTGGGAGCGCTCTGCCTTCGAATCGCGGTCCGATCGAGAGCGGTGTTGGCGGTGGTGGTCATCGGAAGCGTCGCGGCTGCTTCGATGCTTGTGATGATCCCTGTCGCGGTCTCGGTCTCGTCGGTCGCGTTCGTCTCGGGAGCGCTTGCTCGATTTCTCTTTCTCCATAGCTAGGGTTTCGAAGGCTCTCTCTCTCTCTCTCTCTCTCTCTCTCTCTCTCTCTCTATTTCTGCAAAACCGTAATTGCTGGATTGAAGAGAATGAAGAAGAGCGCAACAAAATCTAACTGTTCTTGGAGGCGCAACTGTTATATCTCTCCGAAAAAGACGAAGAGCCCCAAATTCGGATGGGGGCCACTCTTATTTAACCAAAAGTGAAGTGGGCTGGGTCTCTTTTCTCTGATTTGTGCAACGAAGCCCCTGAGGAAAGCCCGAACAGAGTTTCTTTTCAAGGCCCAAAATGAACTTCGGCCGTAATTGTCAATTTGCACCCTAGCGCGATTCATCCTAAACTTGCATTATTTCTTAGTAAAAAAATGTCGGTTCAGGACTCTTTGTCAACTCAAGTGCTTTTTGAGTGAATTGTCGTCGCATGCCGATTGATTGTGAGACCGAGTGGCGTTTTCGTCACTTGGTTGATCTGCTTCCCTTTAGTTTCGTCCAAATTGTGTCCGAGATTGTTGTGACTGCCCATGGTCAAATACCTTAGTCTTCTCAGTCATTATTGATGTTCCCGAAATTGCTATTGGCTACGTTTGATATATACATCTTAGACTTACCTCTCGTTGTGTTTCACAATAATTGATCGCGGACAGAGAGATATTAAAGCGTTACATTTATACAATAATTGCGCGTGCGTATTGTCCTTCATCTCTTGCTATGCACGTGCGGTTTGTTATTTTTTTTCTTTTTATTGTATCTTTTTTTTTTTTTTTGCCTTCTTGCACGTGCAAAAGGGCCGCGTGCATTTATGCAATATCCTTTGTATTGTTTTTCTTTAAATTGACATTGTATAATAACCTTTATTGTGTTGTCTAAACTGACATTGTATAACAACCGTTGTTGTGTTGTTTAAATTGATATTGTATAATAACCTTTGCGTGTGCGAGTTTTATTTTTTGACAATACATTTCGCTTTTGCACTTTGTCATTCCTCCCTTACTATGCGTGTCAGATTTCGCTCAAGAGTGCAATATAATTGCCGTGTTGCACATTACCAGACTCCCTTAGATGCAAACATTTACTATAGTGGTATTTGGTTTTAGCAATTCATTAGAAAAAAACATTAAACTTCATACAAAAATATACACCAATATATACAAATTTTAACAATAGAAACATACTTTTTAAAAAGAAACTCCTATAACATATTTGTTTAATAAAATCCACATGCTCCAATCAATTCCATCTTAGCCATCCATTTGTCAACAGTCGTTGCTCAAACTACAAATTAAGAGTACAAAAAAAGACAATACATTATTAAGGAAAAAAAAAAAAAAGGAGGAAGAGTTCAAGATGAAGGATAACTCCCCACGTTGTGTTTAGATCACAGTCGCCACACCAAAAAACATACAATAAAGAAAAAGAATCACAGAACATGACTCTTTTAACAATCAAAAAGCACAACCCATGAGGAAGAAAAAGTAGGAAAATTCTGGAAATGTGACTTTCAAAATCAAGGCATACAATGAGAATAAGTAATTAGAGACGCAAGTCTTCAGGGCATCCATTAATTTCCAATTTTAATACAGCCCTTCCACTCAACAGTGAATGAATACATAACCTTCAAATGGTACATTGCAACACCATATATCCACATCAATTACAACACCATACACTAATCCAAAAAAGAAAAGACAGAGTTTCCTACCTCCAAAATGGTTTGAGAGAGTTTGGTAGACGGGTGTGTTTCTATGTCTTACTATATTATATTCCTACTGCTTGGCATGCCCATCTCCCCACATATAAAATATTCTGTACAAAGCAAATTTCACTAAATTAGGTTCAAAAATAGGCAGGGAAAGAACATGTCTGTTGAATATAAAGGCACCCGTTGTGTCTCAAAATTTAAACTTCCCTTCAATTATGTAGACAAACTCCCAGCATTCTCTTTTGTATCACGTAGTTAATCCAGCAGTTGTAGCAACAATAAAAAAAAAAAAAAAAAAAAAACCAGTGTTTTCATGTTCAACCAATTCAGCAAGCAGCCAAGTAGATCAACAAAAATAAACTCCAAGACCTAGGCAAAGGAGAGGCTCCTCACAAAGGAAGCTGCTCAAAGAATGACTTAATTTTGGTCACTTGTGATTTACTAAGACTATGCTTCTGAGCATCTACTGAACAGAAATAAAATCCAAATTGAGAATATAACAAAAGTTAGAACATTTAACTGAGGAATTGCATACCTCAATAGCCCTAGTGCACAGTGTTGTCTTAATACTTCTGCAAGAAATATACTAACAAAATAAAGCAAACATAAGAACCATTAGTATAAGCAAGTTCATCTTACAGAAACCAATAAGAAGCCAAATAAAACAAAATATCACCTGCAACTGTGGTCGCTCCAGCAGTACTTACTATCTTGCTTTACTTCTCATAGTCAGGAACAAAAGCCAAAGAACTTACACGTACTACAGTCTCACTGGCTCTGCACCTAAATTGAACAAAGAAAAAAGAGGATTAGCTAGGGATAGAACTAAAAGAAAGTAGGAGAAATATTGAGAAATATTAGGGCCCAAAAGAGTTCAAAGCCTTCTTAACAGACATATCTAATGCAATTATGTTGATGATATATAAAAGTGAAGGAACAGAGAGGGGGAATGAGAGGAATATCTATATCTCATTCCCATATAAATATGTACGACAGCTAGTAATGGTACTGGTGCATGAATATGCACGTATATTCAAATCTCATAAAAAAATTAAAAAAAAAATAATAAAAAAACTAAAATGAATTTCAATGAACACATATGAGAATGAGATAGAGAACCACGCAGTGATTTGAAATCTCACTATTATGATGTTACCGCAAAGAAGACGTCTGCCCAGATTGACTGAGTAATGAACTGCAATTGAAATCAAAACCTCACTTAAACACCTCCAAAGAGTCAGTTAGATCCACCAAAAACTAACATGAGCGATACAGATACCTTATGAGGATTCAATTGAGTGGATTACCAAGCATAGTACAGGAACAGAAGTAAATTTAAAAGAAACATGCATAACTAAAGCATAGGCAATAGATAAGAAACAGATAACACAGATCTGACAACTTGCAGATCAATCGTATATATAATGGTTTACAGAACATACAACACCTCTAACACCCAAAGAGTTATAATAAGTTGTGCGTTGAAAAAACAAAGAATATGAAATCTCTACTATTAGAATATGGTAGATATCATGTATGAAAAGCCTAACAACGGTCATCAATGAAAAACGTCTCCCATTCAATAGAGAAACATAGTTCTGTTTGGTTCATTTGCTTCCCCCCAAATTGCATACCAATTGATTACTTAAAGAAAGAAGAACATATGAGACAGAAACAATACCTGGAACTAACATTAGAGACATCATTTTCTCACAATGTTCAGAAATCGCCCATCTAATTTACCTGCAACAATTGAAAGAAACCCAAGCAGTAAAAAAAAAGAAGAAGAAAAGAAAGAAGCAAAATCCCAATTGAACGACCAGTTCATGAGCAGCAACTGCTTATTATGAATATTTGAAAATGTGAAACCAAGAATCAATGAAATCCCCAAACCATACCTGTAACCAAAATTTCCTGATTCCTCCAAGACGTATAGAGACTACCCGAGTAGGTAATGTACCTAGAAAATTCAAAAACACTCCCAAACAATAGTTCAATATAAGAATAAGAAATAAAAATCGAAAGATATAGAAACAAAGATAAGTTTAATACTACCTCCAAATTCTTTGAAGACATTAAGCCTGATTTATTAAACCCAAATAGAATCGGTGGCGAGAGATTTGTTCAGAAAGGTGAATCTGCAATCACCGATTTTGATACTAATCTTTTTCTCCTTCTGGGTTTGAGTTTGCTCTGCTTCTCCTTCCGTCTGAGTTTTCTCCTTTTCCATGAACCGTAAACTGAGAGAAGGGTGAATAGTGATGAAGCCATATCTCCCACGTTGCCTCCAGCCTCCGATCGTGCACCCTGACGGTTACTCTTTTCTCTGGTGATGGCGGGCTATCTTTTTCTCTTTCTCTCTGTTTATCAAGCGCACGATTTCATATTTATAATTTCTGATTTGTTTTTGTTTTTTTTTTTTTTTTTGTATTTTACGTGGTTACCCCTTCTTATATTTTTCACTTAAATTGAACTGTTCTCATATACGATGGGTAATACGGGGAGTTCACTTTTTGGTGAAGCTGTTGACACCAAAACAGGCGCTTCCATTTCTAATAGTAGAGATGCAAGTGCACGTCGGTGCACTAAATACTCTCATTAAAAATAAAAATGGGAAGCATCACTTTCAAATTTACAAATTTATATAAAAATAAAAAAATTGGAAGCGTCACTTTCAAAACTCGCCGCTGGTACTTTGGTAGTTGGCTTTACCAAAGAAAAACCTTCGTGCTTAAGTTTGGTGTCACTACTTCTCAAAAAAAAAAAAAACAGTGTGGTTTCACTTTCAAAACTCGCCTCTGGTAGTTTGGTTGGTTTACCTCTGGGACAAAAGAAAAAAGAAAAAAGAAAAAAAAAAGGTGGTGTGGTTTGATTGAACTGCCCCAATGGCGAGCAAAGAAGAAGTTGCAGTAGGGATTGTTCTGGGCACAACCTACTCGTGTGTTGCAGCATGGCAGCAGGACCATGTAGAAATCATAGCCAATGAACAAGGGAACAGAACCACTCCTTCTTGTGTTGCTTTCACTGATACTGACCACCTGATTGGTGGCGCTGCCATTAGCCAGCTTATCAGGAATCCCAGAAACTCCATCTTTGATAGTTTTGCTACCTCTCATTTTCTCTTTACATGCATGTCTTTTTTTTTTCTTTTCTTTTTTCTAGGGTAAAACTGTGAGCTTTATCATTCTGGTGAGGTTGAAATTCATAAGAATGTAAAATCACACAATGAAGGTGATTTGCAAGCTATATGCTTAATTTCATTATGAATTTATGATTGAAGATCAGTTCTTTATAAGATTTCCGTTTCGAGTAAAGATTTAAATCTTAAGCAATGTTAGGGAAGAATAGAGAGAATAAGGGAAGCAAGAGATGAAGGGGAAGGCTTGACTGATTTATGAATAATGAGGGTAATGTTCACATCCATTGCAGTATGAATAAGTGTTCTTTTTTCTGATTCTTCTCTGTAACTTATTTCGTTTTAGTTTATGTATCATGTATAATGGTAAATATGAATTGACCAGTAGTTTATTATGCCGCAGAGAACCTTTTTTGTTATTCCTATAACCTAATCACAAGTGCTGGTCTGTGCAACTGCATATTTTCCTTCGCTGTAGTTCTATGTTGCAGCGGGGATTTGTCATCAATTTGCTTTTGCAAACCGTGGTTTCCTTTGCTATATATACTTTCCTTCTCATATGCATGTCATTTTGTTTCTTAGGGTAAAGCTGTGAGCTTTATGTGAAGTGGTTGTGAGATTTTTCTTTAGACTCAGTGAGGCTGGAATTGAAAATATTGTTGTCTGTCTACTTGTGGTTTGGATATTTCTCAAGAGGGGATGTCAGCTAAAGGGTGTTTATAATTCAAATCTTAATCTTTGTGGACAAGTCAAATGCTCTATCTGTGGAAGAAACCTATAACATCGTCTGCTCATTGATTTTAGAATCAAAGATCAGTTGTTTATATTTTTTTCGTCTTGAATAAGATGTTATATTATTACCTTAGAGGTTTTAAAATTTAGATTGAAACGGTAACAGGGCTGTTGATGGATAAGTATGTTAATTGCCTAGGTAATTTTCATTTGTGATGTTTATCTTAAGCAATCAATGTGAAGCAAAAACAAAGAGAGTAAGGGAAGCAAGAGATGGAGGGAAAAATATTATTTGATTGATTGAAATATTGAATAGTGATGGGAATATATTTTCTGTATTGCAATATGAATGATTGTTTTTTTTTTTTTTCTTTTCTCATTCTTCCTTATAACAACTGCAACTTATTTCATTTAGGTTTGTGTGACATGTATAATGGTAAATATGAATGATGCATAGCCATCTCACCTAATAAATTAAGTAGGCATTAACAAGAACAAGTAGTGTATTATGCCACAAGAACCTTATTCTGCTATTCCTTGTGACCTAAACAAAATTGTTGCATATGGATTTTTGATATTGTTCTTTGTTGGACTGGCATGGTTTATATATTAGTTGTGGATCCATTTGCAGATGCAAAACGGCTAATTGGCAGGAGATTCAGTGATGCTTCCGTTCAACGTGATGTGAAGCTCTGGCCATTCAAGGTCATTGAAGGTCCTGGTGACAAACCCATGATTGTGGTTACCCACAGGGGTGAAGAGAAGCAGTTCACTGCTGAAGAAATCTCATCAATGGTTCTCGCAAAAATGGGGGAGATTGCCAAGGCCTATCTTTGCTCACCACTAGTGAATAATGCAGTTATAACTGTTCCTGCTTACTTCAATAACTCGCAGCGTCAGGCTACAAAGAATGCTGGTGTCACTGCTGGTCTGAATGTGATGCGTGTCATCAATGAACCGACAGCTGCAGCTATTGCTTATGGACTTGAAAAGAAGGCTGGATGGTATAGCAAAAGAAATGTGATGGTGTTTGATTTGGGTGGTGGTACTTTAGATGTGTCACTACTTACCATAGGGGACGGTGTCTTTGAAGTGAAGGCCACCGATGGAGACACTCACCTTGGTGGTGAAGATTTTGTTAACAGAATTGTTGATTATTGTGCGGAGCAATTCAAGAAGTTGCATAAATCAGACATTAGTGGAAACCCCCGAGCTCTTAGGAGGTTAAGAAATGCTTGTGAGAAGGCAAAAAGGAGACTTTCCTTTTTGTCAACTACTGACATTGAAATTGATTGTCTAGATCAGAGTACCGATTTCTATCTGATTATTACCCGCGTAAAATTTGAAAGCCTCAACAAAGATTTATTCAGCAAGTGTATGGAGCCTGTGAAGAATTGTTTGAGGGATGCTAAAATGGACATAAGCAGTGTCCATGATGTTGTTCTCGTCCATGATGTTGTTCTCGTCGGTGGCTCTTACAGAATTCCAAAGGTACGTGCAACAACTATTGATGAATGTGTTTGAGGGGAAGGAGCTGTGCAAGGGAATTAATCCAGATGAGGCAGTGGCATATGGCGCAGCTGTTCAAGCTGCAGTGTTGAGTGGGAATGGTAATGGGAAGCTTCAAGACTTCACTTTTCTGGATGTCACGCCTCTGTCACTCGGTGTGGATACTTCTCGTGGTGATACCAAGAATATCATGACAGTCATGATTCCTAGAAACACAAGAATTCCCGTAAAAAAGCAGAAACTTTTGGCTACTTTACATGACAACCAAACTGGCATTGATTTCCCTATTTTTGAAGGTGAGAGCACCACAACGCTACATAACAACTCTTTGGGTGAATTTGGCCTCAATGACATTCCTCCAGCTCCCAAGGGTGTCCCTCTATTCAATGTGTGCTTTAGTATTGATGCAAACGGTATCTTGAGTGCGTCTGCTGAGGATATATCAACTGGTCAGAAGAAAGAGATTACAATCAAAAGTGACAGAAGAACTTTGGGAATTGAGAAGATGAGGTAGGACATGATAATTTCTCATGGAAAACCAAGACTGAAATAACAGTTTGATATCCTATGAGTTTAGTCATTCTTACTGTGATTTGCTTGCCAGGTGACTGGAAGCCTTTGTGATGCGTAGGCTGTGTTGTTAGAAGATGGATCATGAATTAGTAGCAGATGGGGGCACATTTTTTTGCTTGCTTGATGGTGCTTGGTTGTGACATGCCTGGTTTACTATCTGAGCACTCTAATAGTCTAACTGATATGCCTGGCTCCCTTTCTTTTTGCTAAGGAGATGGTTGATTACTGTAAATTTAAAAACAAATCTTGGTTTTGATCTCTAAGGATTTCATTCATTTCAATGCAATTGAATCTCCTAAGTCCTGTTGTTATTCTCTGTTCATTCATATATTGGAGTACCTCCTTTCCGGTGTTTAAGCCAGCTTCAGAAGCTGTGGTTGCATTAGATTTCGAAGCTCATGACAGTTAAAATCTCAACCAAATGTCTGAACTAATTATATTATCAAGTCATGGGAACTGTTTTTCCTTTGTTGCTGGATTTCGAAGCATTAAGATGAAGCACATTTTTTTTTATCTGGAAAAAGATGATGAACTGGTACGGCCTTTCTCATTGTAATTCTTTGTTTTACTTTGTTTCTAGAGGGAAGGAAAAACAAATAATAAAAGGCCAGGGGGAAGAAGCTTATAACAGTTTGGAAAACAAAAGCATTTGAAGAACAACCACCCCAAAGATTCAAGACGTGAGAGAGAGAAGAAGATCAACTGATAACATTCTCCATCAAGTGAAAAGGTTCCCACCAAATTTGTCCCTAGAGTTACAAGGTTCACACCTCTAAATCTAATTCAGAAAGCCAAGTTTTTTTTTTTTTTTTTTTCTTTGAAGAAACCAGATTTTAAGGTATTTGTTAATCTGTTGGTTCAAATTGTGTAGTAATGAAATGGTATGTTGATTCGTTTTCTGCAAGGCATTAAGGTACTCTCCATGGTAGATTGCCAATTGAAACATAAAAGCAATTGGTATAATACAGGAGAGCAAGGAACCAATGAAAGAACCTAATATTGTATAAAAGCACACAGCCAAACTCTTTCTCGTATAGATACATGAAAGAACCTAAAATGCATATTCCTGCAGGTTCTCTGGTAGATGCTTTGTGCATGTTTGGACTGTGAGAAATGACTTGAATCTCACCTTACTCTGTACATTACTCTCTTCACCAGGCGCAAGATTACATAGAAATGGAAACAACAACAAAAAGGAACAGAATTTCTTGAAGCTTCAATGCAATCTACCTCATCTCCTCTCTCACCATCTGGGCAAAGACCTTGCTCATTGAGACACCAGCAATGTCCCCTACACTTCCCATGCTTAATTCTGCAGCAGATACAGTGCTGGTCTCCAAGTCATTGACATGACTAGCATGATCAGATCTTCCCTCATTTCCTTCGAGTTGAAGCACAAATTCCAAGTTCCACAACACATCCCCCACAGAAGGTCGATCAACACCACGTTCTGCTAAGCACTTTGCAGCTACATCTCCAAACTTCCTCAATGTGTCTGGCTTTACTTGACCTGCAAGACGAGGATCTACAATCTCCTCCAGCTGCCCATTTTGATGTCTCTTCATTGCCCATTCAACTAGACTCACCTCTTCCCTTGGAAGTGATGGATCAATAACAGGTCTTCCACAAAGGACTTCGAACATCACCACCCCAAATGAGTACACATCTGATTTCTCCGTCAGCTGCTGCCTTGTCAAGTACTCTGGATCAAGATACCCGAAACTGCCTTTAACAGCGGTGCTGACATGTGTCTGATCAATCTCAGGGCCAGTTTTTGAAAGCCCAAAATCAGCAACCTTGACCATTAGATTCTCATCTAGCAATATATTCGCAGACTTAACATCACGGTGAATGATCGTCTTTTCAGAGCTGGTATGAAGATAGTGAAGTCCTTTCGCAGCTCCAACGCAGATTTCAAGCCTCTTCCTCCAGCTTAAGCGTGGAAGATCTGAGCTATAAAGATGGTTTTTCAAGCTCCCGTTTTCCATGTACTCGTAAATAATGATCAACTCATCTTTCTCATCACAATATCCGATCAAGGAGACCAAATGGCGATGGCGGAACTGAGACAACATTTCAATTTCAGTCCGAAATTCTGCAACACCCTGCTTTGATTGAGGAGCTCCTCTCTTAACTGCCACTTTGGTATTGTCCCTTAAAACTCCTTTGTAAACCTTGCCAAAACCACCAACTCCAATAAGCAGATTCTCACTGAAATTTTCAGTAGCCTCTTGGATTGCTGCTAATGGGAAGCGATACCCAATTTTCGAGGCAGAAAACATCGCTGTGCCATTGGTGTCTTTACCTTCTTCTGCATTCGCCATGACATCCTCTGTCTTTGAATGTATGGCATGTGCTTGTCCTCTTCTTCTATAAAATAGGAATAAAACAATAGCCAAAACAATAGCAAGAAATACTCCAACAGTCAAACCCACTATAACACCAAGTTTCATCTTAGAGCTGTTACTCAAAGAGACATCAAGGCTGCTCCTCGAGTTGCTTATTTTCATGATCTCAAGGCCATTAAGAAAGGTAATTGGGTATATATAAGCTCCATCTGTGCTGTAAGGGCCAACACTTATGTTCATCGTAGGGTTATCACTTGCCCTCATGATGACATCCATAAAATAAGGGCGGCCTAAGACATTTGATGTCAGATTTTTAAGATCAAGACTGTCAGAGACGGACAAATCATTGATAAAAACTTTGAAGATGACAGTGTCAGCAGGCTTACTCATCATGTCACAGAAGTGAAACCGCACCAAATACTTGAAACCATGTTCAACATCAAAATTCCATGTCAGATTGGCATTCATTCTAGTTTCCTTTGTGGTGTCCAGCATGGTTGCGGTGCCATAGACAGAAGAAGGGGCAATGTACTTTGTTGGTGATGCAGAGAACTTGACAGCTTCTGGCTTTGACACATATGTTGCAACACCCTCATATTTCAGATACGAATAATCCGAATCCCAAAATCTCCACAAGGTATCATTTTGGGGAGAAACTGTTTTATTACCCATGTTCACCCTCCAAACTGTCTCTAATGCCAGCTGACTCAAACTTTGTTCAGTCTCCTTCGAACCAATGGCTCTAGCACCCTCGGGAATGAGCTCATCCGGGAGTAAAACAACTTCCAACGCATTCACGAAAGCAAACGAATTGGAGGAAGGAGTAAAAGTGAGAACCAAACTGCTAGAAGTTACATTCAGAATGTACTCCTTAATGATAAAACCACCCTCTATTTGATAATCTTTCAGAAGGGTAAAAGTTTGAGCAGAAACAGAAAACTTTGCTTGGCTCATATTGTAGCTGTTGTGAACAAAAGGAGAGAAATAGAGGCGAACCCAATGTCGCCCCTGCTTACTTATCGGAAATGTGTAACTGGAAGCTTCAGTGAATATAAGGGCAGTTTGAAAAACAGCTGAATCAATGGAGGAGGAAGAATTGGAATTAGAATTTGAATTGATTTTGGCAATGATTTTCTGTGGGGGTGAAAGAACAGCGGAATAAGACCCATCAGCTAGAAACACACGATTACTAACTGTTTGATTGGTCGATGATCCACAATCAATCAGAAAATTATCTACAGGATCAAATCCTAATGAACCAAATATCAAACAAAAAGCTGAAGAAACCCATATGAGCAATCTAATAGTCCCTCCTCTCATCATACTCAAATCTTGAGAGAGAAAAAGAGTAGGGATTTTGAAGCAAAGCAAAAGAAACAGCTTGAAAACCCAACAGGGCTGAGATTACAATAGAAAATTTCAGACCTAGTGTCTTATATGCTTCATGACAACATCACTACAAAGAAAGTGGTGAACACGAAGTTCCAAACTTGCTCAGGAATAAATAGCTTCAGAACTAGCAAGGGACAAGGCTCAGATTATATAATGCAACACTAGTCTGATATCTCTCTTTCATCAACAGAATCAAAACAAGAACAACCCAACAAAACAGAACCAATAAACTAACCAAAACATGAAGATCCACTTGAAAGGTTGTTGCTTTTGGATTTTGATCACAAACCCAAGTAAAAGATAAGTGCTTTAACTTCAAGTCTTCAATGAGCTCCTCCACCAACTCAGAACTAGTACTTGTTGTTGATATAAAGCAGTAGACTCCAAAAAACACAATGTGGGACTAACAAACGTGGCGAGACCTACCCTACATTGACTGCAACAAACTCTGTACTTGTATATTGATATCTCAAAGTCTAGTTGTTGACGAGTTCATGGAATGGTGAGCAAAATCACAAAAAATGGAGTGGGAGGTCATGGATAAAGATTAAAAGGGTAGTCGGAGAAGTTTGAACTGTACCATATAATTGAGGGAATTGGGTGACAGCTCAAATTGTTGGAGTAGTTTATAGAGTTTGGTCGTAGAAATGATTCAAATGCGAGAGTGAGACGGGGTTTCGTGTGATGTTATGAGAGGCGAATATTTCTTTGTCGTTGTCAGCTGTTGGGAGCAATTACGCGTTTTCAGCAACCACTTTTGGAGCAGTGTTTGACTGTCGTTTGAGGATATCGAAGATGAGAGGTGGAGGACTTTCGGTGGGGATTTGGAGATTGGGCATTGGGCTTCGGGCTTCGGTGGGAGGCCCAAATTCATATCAGTGCGTGTTTAATTTTTCACGGTGTCGGACACCAAAATATTGGGCGCAGAACAAATAGGGCTAATGAATTGGTTGCAGACATTGTGGATGTGTTGTGGAATGGACAACAGGTCATAGAACAAGTCACGTTTTCAACTAATCCTAATCATGTGTGTTTATTTCGAGAATAAACATTATAAATGGTCATCGTGATTTGAGGTCGGAGTTTATATGCTGGATCTGAGACTAAGTGGTACTTGAGCAACTCCAACAGCTTCCCTATAATTTTTGTATTATAGGGAAGCAAAAGTCAAACCTTTAGCCTCTTTTTCTTCTCTAACTCCAACAGATTTCCTAGTTTACAGTAATCTATAAAATCTCCATATTCTTCTTTAAAATTTTGGAGTTTGCTGTAAATATAGGGAATTTGGTTTTCTCTCTCTCCTCACTTTCCCTAAAATAGAGATAGTTATAGGGAATCTGTTGGAGCAAAAGAGGCTCATTTTTCCCTAAAATAGAGAAAAATCAAAATATAAGGAATCTGTTGGAGTTGCTCATTGGTGAAGGAGTTGGTGTTTCAATAGGTGTGGGGCTTATCTTGAAAATGTCTCGGTAATTAGGGTTGATGAGTTGGTTACATTTTAACCATATTGGTCAAGAGCCCATTTTATAATCCCATCTCCCAACAGAGGCCCAAAGCATATTGTAGTCCTAGTTACTGACGTGCTTCTCAAGTCAGACGACCTTATTAAAGCTCCGTGCGCAAACCCTAACCCCCACTTTCGTGTTGAGCAAATTGACGATTGACGAGTCCATAATCTGCACTTTTCTGGACAACAGTGAACGGATCTGGTAAAGTTCTTTATCTTTTTCTTCTTTCTTTTGGGTAATTTCATGCAAGTCGATGTACATATATATAATCATCGAGTTTATTTCATAAGGATGAATTAAGCTGAGTCATCTCTTTCCTTGCTTGTTTGAGTGAAGGGAATCAAGTCCTTAATTGAGAATGATATTGTTGCACTTTAATTGGAATTTGCAGTATTTTCCAACCCACAAGAATTAGCTAGCCAGAAAAGTTCTAACTCTTATCAAATTAGAAAATACTCTCCGATCCTGACACCACGTACATGCCCTTTTTTTTTTTTTTTTTTTTTTTGTGTTAAATGGTTGTTTCGATCTTCTTACTTACTTGATATCTCAGATGGGAAGAAGACGATCGAAATCCTCTTCGAAAAGGAAGAAAAAGAAAGAGAAGACGTTTCCGTTGGACAAAATAAGCAACTTACCAAGTGATGTTATACAGCATATTTTGTCATATTTGCACTTCAAGGAGGCAGTGAAAACAAGTGTGTTATCGAAAGCATGGAGATACAAATGGGCTATGCTTCCCTCCCTTGCCTTTGATGATACCGATGGCAGCTCCATTGAGAGAATTGTCAATCATGTTCTCTTTTCTCACACTGGCCCTGTAGACGCTTTCAAGCTTACTACTGCAAGAGGTCTGTCTCTAGACACTAGAGATATTGATCTATGGATTTCTCGTCTATCGAGTTACTCTATCAAGGAGTTTATACTGAAATTATGGAATAGGAGTTTCAAATACGATGTCTTTTCCCGTTTGTTTTCTTTTCAAGATTTGACTCGCTTGGAGTTATGCAATTGTTCCCTAAAACCTCCGTCCACATTCAAAGGCTTCCGGGTGTTGAAGGCCCTTCATATTCGAAGAGTTACAGTGGCTCAAGATGCGTTGGAAAAACTGATCGAGAGTGGTCCTCTTCTTGAGAGAATGACTCTGTGTGACATAATGCGTCTCACTCAGCTCAACATTTATGCACAGAATCTCCAATTCCTTAAAGTCGGAGGTGTTTTTCAGGATTTCAGACTTAAGAATACCACAAATCTCGTTGATGTTTCAATTGATGGAAACTGGGACTCCAGTGAATTCTTCAAGTTTTTTGTTCAGCTGCCTATTATTGAAAGGCTCACAATTAAGGTACTTCTAATTTCTTTTCAAATGTAATGGATGTGTGATTACATGCCCATGGGAATTGAAGCATATTCATGATTTTGTTATTTAATGCGTCAATGAATCAAAACTAATTAATCTACTCTAAAAAATTTGTAGTTTAAAGGGAGAAGCAGGATGAGGTTAGATCAGCCCAACTGGAATTGCACATTCACCCAACTTCAAGTTTTGAAAGTAACTGGCTATTTTGGCATACACACAGAGGAAGTAGAGTTCATCAGATCTGTGCTTAATTTCAAGTTCACCTGTGCTCAAGAGGATTGCTCTTCAACCTGTTTCTGGTACCGATGTCTGTTGGGAACTGCCTATAATGTTGAACGATTTTGGGAATGTAGAGAAAAATTTCTTGGCCCCGTTAACTGATTACTATATGCAATCTAATGAGTATTATGATGAGGATTGAATTGTATTGCTGGGAAGGGAAGTAAAGGCTACAATTTTTCTTTGGACTATATTTTGAGTGGTTCCTAATTGAAGGTAGTCTGCTTTTTTTTTTTTTTTAGAATTATCAAATGAATAATGTTTCATTTCGTAGTTGATTCAACATATATACATACAAGTTCTTCCTAGCTCAATTAGTTAACTTTAAGAATTCATAATTGTCTGTTGTGTACAGCAAAGGGCTGAATAGTGCATGAAATTAGAGAGAAATGCTGAAATCTCAATGTGAACACGTAGGCGGATGTAGTCTTCTTGTTACCATTTCCATTTATATCCCTGTTTAATTATGTATCTCAATGAAAATTCTACCCATCTTTGGTTTCATGATAAAACAAAAATAGTAAAAGACTGTAAAGACTCCTACAAGATTTTAATACATGATAAAACAAAAAGGATCTCCACTTTGAGACTTTAGACTGTAAGGGTTTTACTGGATTGAGAGGCCCAACTAATTGAGAATACTGATCTTAAATGTTATTTCCAAACCCAGAGATTGTAATATCGTGACTGACAAAGACAGGTTATGTTGTTTGCCAAACATGCGTGTTTGTTTATTTGGTTAACGAGCAGTCTTGACTCATTTTATGAGTCTTGTTCAGAACTTCAAATGTTAATACATGCAAGTGTCCGGCCGTATTTAGCTTTAATTCACTTTCAGAAAAGAAAACAAGATGCAATTAAAATCGTAAATCTAAATTCAGTTCCTAACTATTTATTTCTTGTTACTAAAAAAAAAAAAAAAAAGGACGTACACACACAGGCAGTCGTTAATGAGCACATAGGTCATATACGGCTACTATTCCCCAAAAGCCAAAACAAAACCCTAACCATAACCCCAGAACCACCTAACCCTAAAAGGATGTTGGAACTCAGACTTCAAGCGTCGGTCGAAATTCTGGTGTTCATGGAGACGATGAAGGTGTATGGCGTCAACTATTGCTCGCGAACCGAGCTCGTCGGTTGCTGGCCAACCGAGCTCTTCGATTGCTCGCCAACCGAGCTCTGCCTCCAAGCCTTGGATCCCAGCTATTTGTCTCTGGTGGCCTTGCGGCTCAGACCTGACGCCTTCAAGCACTACCGCTGCGATCGGCCCATCTCTTTGGGAATTGTCCTCCCAAGCATGGCCAAGATCCTCAACTTTGCCGCAAACGACGACGGCGTCGTCACCATCAGGCTGACGATGGCGATAATAGTGGTACTGTTACCTTCATGTTCGAAAGTGACACTACTTTTTACTATGCGATGCAACTGAGGAAAATCGAGAAGGATTATTACTTTGATATTCCAGAGTCTCATAAATACCAAGCAACTGTTAGCCTGCTAGGAGGCCTTCGGCTAAGTTTGTCAGGATAATCAAAAGCTTGATTGACGGTCATGGTCGTGATGATATTTTTACGATCTCTGTGACCAGTGAAGGGGTGAAGTTCAGTACAAGCGGCCGCGAGGGGGTTATTTTATCACATTGTTTTCTGCAGGCAGAACAATAGTATTGGCTGTATTGCTAGTGTGGATGACAAGCCTGAAGAAGAAGAAGAAGTAACAGTTATAGAAATGAATGAGCCGGTTTCGATCGAATATCAGTTGAGCTGCTTGAAGCCGTTTACAGAAGCTAGCCCGCTGTCAAACACATTTAGGATTAACTTGTCTCGGCAGCTGCCAGTTGTGGTTGAGTACAAAATTTCAAAGACGAGTTATTTTAGGTTCTATTCGACTCCTATAGTCAAGGACGAGGACGGACGGCGTCCCTAGGTAGTTTAGAATCTTTTCTTTATATATTAGGTACTGTGCTTTGATGAGCAGTGTTTGCTGGTGAGGAGGGTACGTATGACTTATGAGAAAGACGAAAAATGAATGGAGGATTTTCGGTGACCTTGAGGTTTTGTTATATATTGTGCACTGATGTTGACTCTGATAGGAAAATCATCATTGGGGAGACAAACAATTTGGATATTTGGATTTTGGAGGCATTTCTCTCAAAATCTTTAGATTGTAATTTTGTGGCCGATAAAGTGACATGTTATGTTGTTTATGTTGTTTATTTGGTTCAAAAATAGTCCTAATTGGCTTATGAATTGCATTGTTCCTAATCCGTTTAGTCTTATTAATGTCACGCCCCGAATTTTAAATACAATTAAAATCCGAAACATGAATTATACAACTTAATAGAATAAACGTCCTGAATTTTTTTCTCACAACAACCACACTTCACACCTCTTAATAATACATCTCACAATTTACAAAGCTGTAAACTGAAACAAAAACTCTAACCCGCACGATCTCCGCCTTGATCTTCCTGACCTGTAGGATTTCCCGCTACACCATTTGAATTTAATAGTGCACCGGGAATTGGCAACAACACAAAACCCGGTAAGCTTTAAAGAAATCTTTAAAGCTCGTATGAGTAAACAAGAAAGAACTGTTGATTTTAAATTACAATTCTTATAACTCAACAACACAACCAACAATCTCAACATCCACGACGCAAACGTCAAACCAATTCAATATCACCACTTTGGTCCTATCTCACAACACTATCACCACTTTGGTCCCATCCCATAACACGTTAGAGCTCTAACTGCCTCGTTACCTCTGACACCTTGGCCTAGGGTCAAGCAACGGCAAAAATACTTCGGTTAACACTATAACCGTCGCGCTTTGGACATCCCCGTCCTCAGCACCATATACTTCGGTTAATAATAAACCGTCGCGCTTTGGACATCCCCGTCCTCAGCACACAACTTCGGTTAATAATAAACCGTCGCACCTTGGACATCCCCGTCCTCAGTACACAAACACTCCGGTTATCCTTAACCGTCGAACTTCGGACACCTCATCCTCAGAACCCTACATTCTCTGACTCTATACATCCTCCAATGTAAATCATGAATATTAACAAGAACTCATCAATCATGTTCATCACATATAAATATGGTAAGTCACATGTCAATTTATAATAATTTAATCATCTCAATTTCACACTCTTCAATGTCACGCCATTCACATATAATCACGTAAATATATATATACGTAATTATCCGCTCAGGGATAATCACTAATACCAACTATAGTTCACACAAGAAAATCGTGAAATTCATTTTGTATAATTAAAATCATTTTACTTACCTATGGACCGTAATTGATCAAGTCCATATGATTTTAAAACAAATATTTATTCCATAAATATTTTCACGCAATTACGACAAAATAAGGTAATTAAATTTATTCGGTTCGTAATATGAACCACGTGAGGTTTACTCACCTCTAATCCAGCTGCGTCTTCTAAAAAGCCAAATACATCAATCCGAATCGTCCACCAAATCAATCCGTCGATAACCTAATCCAATAATGATCTTAACTTAGCCAACAACTCATAAATGTAATTAAACGACGATCCAACGGTCAGATCTGAATATAATGATGATCCAACGGTCGGATTCAAATTAAACGATGATCCAACGGTCGGATCTGAATTTAATGATGATCCAACGGTCGGATCCTCACGGATCGCCCTTAGGATCATCCTCCAAAATTATCACGAAGATCCAACGGTCAGATCTTCCTGAATCGCCCTTACTAACATCTCCACAAAATTATATGAAAATCCGACGGTCGGATTCTCACGAATCGCCTTCCGAATAACTATTTCTCAATTATACGAAGATCCAACGGTCGGATCTTCGCCCGTGACCTCACAAAGTCATCGGGACAGTCATACGATCAACATACTAAAATTTGAAGTAAAACCGATGGTCTGATCTTCACAGATCGTAAACCGAAGATAAAACGTAAAAACCGTAAATAGTAACGTAAAAACGTAAATCCACTATTTATCAACTTTTTCTAACATGACCATGTTATATATCAAAACGCTCGTAAGGATGCGTAGATCATCACCTAGATAATAAAAACTCAAAATATGGTCGAATACGCCGCCACAAGCGGCGGTCAGTGTGCGGTCAACGGCGGTCAACGCGGCGGTCAACCACCTCCGATGCAAAAGTCGTCAACTACAAACTTGTTCAAAATGACGAGTTGATCCACCTTCATAACTAGCATGAAGTCTGAAAACGAAAGGAAGTGGTCGGAAATTACCTAGAACAGTCGAGGTGGCCGGAAAATTTCCAGAATCCGGCGAAATTTGCAGAATCCGGCAAGGCTTGATTTCGACGTCAAAACTTCAATTTCAGGCTTCGATTCCTTCTAGAGAGTTGTTAAGAAACTCAAGACGAACGCATTGGTTCAAGAATCACAGAAAAATATGGTCTGTAGCTCGAGATATACCGATCGAAAGCTTCGGTGGTCGGAAAATTTGCAGAATTTTGCAGAATCCGGCGAGGGCTCCGATCGACGTAAAAACTTCAATTTCAGGCCTCGATGCCTTCTAGAGAGTTGTTAACAACATCAAGGGGAACCCACTGGAAAAAGAATCAATCAAAACGATGCACTACAGCTCGAGATATCTTGATCGAAAGTCTTCGTGGTCGGAAATTTTCCAGAATCCGGCGAGCTTGAATTCCGACGTAAAAACTTCAACCTCAGGCCTCGATCCCTTCTTGAGAGTTGTTAATAATCTCAAGGTGAACTCACCAGGCCAAGAATCACAAGAAAAGGTGGTCTATAACTCGAGAAAATCGGATTCGAAGGTGGTTTTCGAATTAAAGCCGGCCGAGCTCCGACGAACGTGAATCCGGTCACTCCAGGTGCGATCCTTCTAGGATGATGATCAGCATGTTGAGGTGAGTTCAGGGAGCTAAGGATCGTGAGTTTTGGTGGCCGGAATTAGGAGAAAACCGGCGTTGACTGTTTTTGGCTCAAACCTTGCAGCTCCGGTTTGCCGGATTTGAGGCCGTTCCGGGGAAAGTGGTCACGTCCAGTAGCTAGACGACGTCGAGGCGAAGCCGTGGACACCTCGAGAGCGGCTTGAGGTGGCCGGACGGTGGCGCTGCTGGCAGAGGAAGAACGCCCAGAAAGAAGAGAAAAAGGTCGGGGGAGAGGAGAGAGAAGAGAGAAAACCGGGGGAGAAAATAGAAAGAATAGGAAATTTTGGGATTTAAGAAAAATTCCAGAAATTCTCCATATTTATAGAAAAAAAATCCCGATTTTCAAATATTCATAACTTATTCATACAAACTCCGAATATTGCGTTCAACATGCGCACGAGATCGTATCGACGAGCTCTACAACTTTCATGAAGAAAGTTTTCCCAAATTCTGTACGTATAAGAAGTCACTTTTTAAGACCCCCTAAATAACGTTCGTTTTCGAAATAAAATCGTTCGAACTAATTCCACAACTCCTTCAAGCTTCGTATTCGTGCCCACGCCTACGAAATCATTTCCAAAATGACATCGGACGTTAATTTGAATTTTTCGGGTATTACAATTAATGTTAATGATCAAGTGTGCATATGCAGTCATTGTAATTTTCGGTCTTAATACTATATTATTAATTATACTGTCATCATCCATGAAATTAAAAAAAGTATAATTGTGTGTTTTTTTCGATCAGGAAGCACATATCGTTTTTATTAGTCGATCTGTTATAATTATACTAGCAGAGATGAATGATTATGGTTAATTAGGGATGGTTTCTTCATAGCGTTTCTACTTTTGTAGTCAACTTGCCATTACTGCCAATCATGATGCAAAGCCTGAAGAAGAAGAAGCAACGTTTATAGAGATGATTGATCGAGCCAGTTTTGAAGACATATGATCTGAGCTACTTGTTGTCCCTTACAAAAGCTAGCCCATTGATTGACAAAGACAGTAAGCATTACCTTGTATAAGGAGCTGCCTGGTGTGCTTTAGTATAAGATTGACTAGTAATAATGGCTTCTACCTGGTTCCAGCCACTTCCCGTGTAAGCAAATCCCTAACTAGTTTAGCATCTTTCTCTGTATCCATTGCTTTTTGATTGAAATACACATTGTGGTCTGACCTTTATCCTTAGAAGAAAAAAAAAAAGGGATCGTTAATTGAATTTATTCCAACATTAACTTTTTTCTTGCCTAAAATATTAAGGTGATTTTACCATTTGATGACTACAAATCATTTGAGAAAAGCAAAGAATTTTTTTTCTAGTCACTTGGTGTGGTATTAGTTCTGTAGATAGTAGCTAGACAATGACATGTTAGAGACAATGGCATGAAAGATACGTCCATCTAATTAATATGTATGCAAATTCCAAGCTAGCAATAGAAGAAACAAACAAACACAAGAAACGATATTAATGTGCGCACAAAAGAAGTTCCTCTAGTTCCATGTGAGGCTGGAGAAGGAGGAGGAGGAGATGAACTCTTTTCATGATCCACTCTTGTGAACACTTCCATTGCACTGATGATCGGAGGTAGGGTGGAGCTACTAGCCGAGGCCAATGTCACGTTAATTGTGGTACCCTCGACGATCACAGGGTATAATGTGATCACCTTGCATTTTGTGAACTCAAGTGTCACTGTGGATTTCATTTGACCATTGATGTTGATCTGAATGATTCTGGTGTCGCCTGGTTTAGGTAGGCTTGTCGTTTCGGTAAAATAGAGCACAAAGTAAGCTGACTGAGGGGTTGTTTGCGAGAGGCTAACGGACAAGGTTATTGGATGGGTAAGGTCTATTGATTCTATGGCGGTGCGCAACACTGAAATAGGAGGGTCATTTTCTGGGGAGAGTATATCTGGTAAGGTAGAAACTTCGTTGCAGTTTGGCGGAGTTGTTCCTCGTGTCCATATTCGGTTATAGTTTTCTGATAATAACCCTGTGAACCTGAACATCAATCAAAATTCACCATTAACTTCTGGATATTTCTTAGCTAGTTTTACATGACATTCTCATAACATGTATGCGACACTCACTGTCATATGATATGAGTCGTATCAAGACAGTTTGATAGTCTACTGTAATGGCAATATCATGCAAGTGTTTGTAAAGAAGATACGCTAATCAGTTCAAATGTGTATACTTACGTACTGAATAATTTAGGATTTGAGCAAATACCTTATTTCATCACCAGCAAAGTTTATCCTGGATACTAAATCGAAAGTGTTGTTTGTCTCCATCTTAGGGTACAATGGATTAAAAGGAGCCGATAACGGAACAGCTTCTATTGAAGAAATAAAGGGAACCCCTCCATCCTTAACTTGCACAACGCAAAGACTAATAGAACCTGACCCTTGAGTTTCATACAAGGCTTCATGATACATTGGCCCTTCTTCCAGAGTTGATGTTTTGACCGTCGACCATTTTTGACCATCGATATGAATATCGAACGATGGAGGGTTCGAGAGACCATCATAGTTGCCATAGTAGAACCCAACCCGAATCAGGTAGCGTACGGTTTGCTTATTGACAGGCAAAGCATAGCAATTTTGTGGTGTCTGATTTGGGAATGATCGGAGGGTGTTCATTTCTTCAAGTGATTGCTTTTGTGGAACTTCTTTGTTGATGCCCGTTTGGATCAAGTCCTTGTCTGTGACCCATGTCAGTAAGTTTGTGGGATCTACACGTACAGCACTGTTCCCGCAATCGATGTTCAACCATCCAATAGTGACTGAAGAGTGATTAAGATGGAACTTAATCGACCAATCACAATTTAATCGATTAACAAATAACTAATAAAAGAAACTAACTTAATCACATAATATTCCCTTAAATGCAACTTTCCTAAACCCTAAACATGAAATTGACCCTGAACTCGGTGACACTAGGATGTTGAAAGAAAAATCACTGCAAGTGGCCTAGTGGTTCTTGCCTAGTTGGGTGTGCTCCCGAACCTAGGTTCGAACCCCGAGGCACTGTGCTGCAATGCACAATTGGAGCATTTCACATGCCCCGAAGGGGTTTATCTTGGGCCTAGGAAGCCTTTGGGTTCCCCTTGACAAAGTCAAAAAAAAAAAAAAAAAATGTTGAAAAAAAAATATATTTCTTTTAATTTTTTTGGTTCAAATTAAAAATTTAACAACAAGATAACGAAGACTAACTTTGCAGTAAGCAAATACATAGTAGCTTTTCATATGCCTAAAGGCCTAAAGTACGTTGTTGTTTGTTGTAAAATAAATAATATGCATATTTATATGAATTTCAATTCAGCTGAGACAAGCAAGAGCCATCCAAAAGAGAAAACAGAAACAGAAAACAAGAAACAGGGTTTGTATCATGTCGGAGTTTAATTTACGTACTCTGAGAAGAAGCTTCGAGCAGATAAAAAGCCAGAAGCAGCGCTACTGCTGTCCAGGATTTTTTATTCCTCATGAAGATAGGCTTCATTGAATTTGTGAAATCGGAGAGCTGCACCAGCCCTTTGATGGAGTGCTTCTCAAGATTATCACAATTAACATATAAATAAAAGATATCAAATTAAGCTCCCTTTGATATCTCCACCCGGGGACCCTTTAGTTTCATCGGTCACTTTCAAAACGGGCCGGCTTCATTATACATATACAAGAAATGCCAAAAATAACCATGTTTTCCGGCAAGTTGGAACTGTATCAAATTTTGCACATCAACTAGTTATTATTACAATGCCAACCATGGCATGCATATCCGTCAACGACAATTTTGATTTGCTTTTGTTAATTGTTACTACTCCTTTGATGGGTCTTTCACATTGGGAACATACATAATTGTAACCATATAGTCCATCGTATACGTCAGGAGTCCATTGATGAGAAGGGGCTAGGAAAAGCTTCCTAATAATTTCTACCAACTTTAACCCCCAATTAGTATTCTTTGTTGGTATATTATGTAAAAATGTACTTTTGGATAATTTACTGAATTTCCATTTCCATTACAATTGGATTTATGTCCAATGGATCACACCCACCAAGAAAAAGTATTTTGTTTTGGTTCGACCCGTAATCATTGTTATTTCGTGAGGCAATCCACATCGATGTAATGAAAGTGAATGACCTACAACAATGGACGGACTGAATCTGTCAACCTGAATCGTACTACCTTTAAGGCAATTATCAATGCCTTAACGATCATCATTTTGGCTGAAAATTTGCAGAGACGATCTATACACTAGTACCTAAAACTGAACGGTCGAGATGTGGATATGCGACCGAAAAGTGACCCAAAACTCGAACTTCACACGTAAATTTTCAAAGCGGAGCTCCGCTCTGGATAAGATCTGTATATATATATATATCCCGAAACAAGAAGCACTACAGGAAAAAATGTCATTTTGCACGTCGTAAATAATTTTTTACGATGTATTTTGACGTACAAAAATACGCCTTTATGGACCGTGACGTAAAACTGAACTCAATTTTTTAATTTTACGACGTGCGAGCAAAATGCACGATGCAAATGTACTCTTTACTAAAATATAAAGGTGATTTTACCATTTGATAATGACTACAAATCATTTGAGAAAAGCAAATAATTTTTTTTTTTTTCTAGTCACTTGGTGTGGTATAGTTTTGTAGATGGGCAATGATATGGGGCCTCAATGAGGCCTAAGATTTGTGACCTCAAATCCTAGGTGTCATGCCATGTAAGTAAATATAAATTTTATTTTCAATTCCACATAATATATCTTGCCACATCATACTATTACAACACCAATTTTACCATTTTACATTTATTGTTAGATGTTAGGGGGTGAATCAATTACATTAATGAGTTTAATTAGGTGACTAAAAAAAAATCAGCTATTAATTATGTATTAATTTAAGAGATATATCTACAGATTCTTTGACCAATATTTTTCTTCATTTAATTAAATGCTTTCCTTTAATTTTTCTTTCCAAATGGCATTAATGTATTGAATTATGTGTCAAGAAATAGACATTAACTTTTCTTTCCAAATATTGATTAATTTCATCCAAAAAAAATAGCATTAATAAATTGAATTTGGCAAATACTAATGTCTAAATTAAGAGGTAAGAAAAAATTCCACATTAATTAGCAGCCATTAATTAACATCTTCAATATCTAAATATAAGGGAAAAACAAACAAAAAATAATAAATTTAGATCTAACGTTTTTTTTTTTTTTTTAATAAACCCAAATAGGGTGACTGTCATTCATCGAAAGCCAGAAAGGGCCATTACATATCCTCCCTCTACCAACATGGGGTAGATAAAGAGTTTGTGGTAGTAGCACAGTGATACATAGATTAGGTCCAATCATTTGACGGTTCCATGCTCAGAAAGGGAGCCTATAGACTATTGACTACTACATAGTAAATAGGCAGAGTAAACGAGACTCGATGACGCTACTAAAAAAACCTAGAAGCATAGCTTCCTAAAACAAAGGAAATTATTAGAAAGTAAAAACTAACTATTACAAAAGCCCAACAAAACAGACCCTAGGAAAGTCACCATCCCAGCCCAATAAGCATGGTCTGACCTAAGCCCAGAAACCAAGCTCCTCTGCACGACGATTGTATGCACAGCCGCCTCATCACTTCCGATCGATCAAGGCCCCACGACCATGCCGGCACGACCGCGCCGCCACTCCTGCGCCGCCATTTGCATCGTCATGCTCATCGTCTTCACGACCTGCCAGATCCAAATCTCATCTCCAACGAGTCTTGGATACTAGCGCCGAAGCTCCACCACCGTACACCACAGCCCCGCGCATAAGAGATTAGGTGTCAAGAACTCCGCCCCAACCACCATGCCGAGAGATAGAGCAGCCACCTTCCCACAAAAACCTACAGAGCCATAGCCTCAAGAGAAGCCTCGTCCGGCTGCATTCACCATACCTCGACAAGGCCAGAGGCTTGCCTCGGACGGGAGCCGCCGGACGAGACGCAGAGATGGAAAACTGGAAAAAACCCTAGGTCTCCTCTTCCACGAGAGAGAGAATAGTGCCTTCTTGTTATTGAATCCTAATTTAGATCTAACGTTTAAACCCTAGCTACATAAAAGAAAACAGTGAACAAAAGAATATATACAATCATATGAATATGTATTTTTCACATTATATTTTTAAAATTTGCAGGAACCCAACAAAGGTTCAATTCATATACATGTGTTCTGCAAATTTATTAATCTAATGTACATGCAAATCTATTGACTAAATTACATGAAATTTTTTCTACTCTTGATTGAAGAAAAAAAAATTGTTGTTTAAATCTAAGCATGAGAGTAATGAAAAGAACAAAAAATGAAAGAAAGCCAAATTTATTTATTTATTTATTTTTTATAGAAGAAGCCAAAATAATTTAGAGTCATTAGATTTTAGAAGGATAAGATGATATTTTTCTCAAGAATTACATGACATGATTTGACAAATAGGTGATGTGTGTAGATGACAAGGCATGACACCTAAGATTGAAGCCACAAATCTTAGGCCTCATTGAGGTCGCAAATCATTTTCCTGTGTAGATAGTAGCTAGACAATGACATTTTAGAGACAATGGCATGAAAGATACGTTCATCTAATTAATATGTATGCAAATTTCAAGCTAGTAATAGAAGAAACAAACAAACACAAGAAACGATATAAATATGCGCACAGAAGAAGTTTCCTCTAGTACTGATGATGAAGAATAAGGAGGAGATGAACTCTTTTCATGTGAGGCTGGAGAAGGAGGAGGAGGAGGAGGTGAATTCTTTTCATGATCCACTCTTGTGAACACTTCCATTGCACTGATGATCGGAGGTAGGGTGGAGCTACTAGCCGAGGCCAATGTCACGTTAATTGTTGTACCCTCGACGATCACAGGGTATAATGTGATCACCTTGCATTTGGTGAACTCAAGTGTCACTGTGGATTTCATTTGACCATTGATGTTGATCTGAATGATTCTGGTGTCGCCTGGTTTAGGTAGGCTTGTCGTTTCGGTAAAATAGAGCACAAAATAAGCTGACTGGGGGGTTATTTGCGAGAGGCCAACGGACAAGGTTATTGGATGGGTAAGGTCTATTGATTCTATGGCGGTGCGCAACACTGAAATAGGAGGGTCATTTTCTGGGGAGAGTATATCTGGTAAGGTAGAAACTTCGTTGCAGTTTGGCGGAGTTGTTCCTCGTGTCCATATTCGGTTATAGTTTTCTGATAATAACCCTGTGAACCTGAACATCAATCAAAATTCAACATTAACTGCTGGATACTTCTTAGCTAGTTTTACATGACATTCTCATAACATGTATGTGACACTCACTGTTATATGATATGAGTACTCACTGTTATATGATATGAGTACTATAAAAGTTTTTTGTTACCAAGACTATATAGTCTACTCAAATGGCGATACCATGCAAGTGTACGTTTCTAAAGAAGATAAGCCAATTAGTTCAGATGTGTATACTATGTACTGGATAATATAGGAATTGAGCAAATACCTTATTTCATCACCACCAAAGTTTATCCTGGATACTAAATCGAAAGTGTTGTTTGTCTCCATCTTAGGGTACAATGGATTAGAAGAAGCAGATAACGGAACAGCTTCTATTGAAGAAATAAAGGGAACCCCTCCATCCTTAACTTGCACAACGCAAAGACTAACAGAACCTGACCCTTGAGTCTCATACAAGGCTTCATGGTATATTGGCCCTTCTCCCACGGTTGATGTTTTGACCATCGACCATTTTTGGCCGTCGATATGAATTTCGAACGATGGAGGGTTCGAGAGACCATCATAGTTGCCATAGTAGAACCCAACCCGAATCAGGTAGCGTACGGTTTGCTTATTGACAGGCAAAGCATAGCAATTTTGTGGTGTCTGATTTGGGTATGATCGGAGGGTGTTCATTTCTTCTAGTGATTGATTTTGTGGAACTTCTTTGTTGATGCCCGTTTGGATCAAGTCCTTGTCTGTGACCCATGTCAGTAAGTTTGTGGGATCTACGCGTACAACACTGTTCCCGCAATCGATGTTCAACCATCCAATAGTGGCTGAAGAGTGATCAAGATAGAACTTAATCGATCAATCACATTATAATCGAAAGTTCAAAACCTATTAACAAATAACTAATAAAAAAACTAACTTAATCATACATTACATTATTCCCCTAAATGCAACTTTCCTAAACACTAAATATCAAATTGACCTTGAACTTGGTGACACTAGGATGTATTTTTTGTTTTTGTTTTATGTGGCCTCGTTAAAAACCTTGCATGATCAGGACAAGAAAAAAAGAGTATCATACCCCTTGAATCCACATGACGTGACTCAAAAACTTTGCATCAAAACGAAATACATCAACAAGATCGGTCCTCTAGGATGTTGAATTTTTTTTTTCTTTTTTAATTTTTTTGGTTCAAAAATCATAACAAAGACCAACTTTGGAGTAAGAAAATAGTAGCTTTCAATTCAGCTGAGATAAGCAAGAAAGTATGAAAATAAGAAAGTACGTTGTTGTTACATCATGGCTAAAATAAATAAAATATGCATATTTATATATATGAATTTCAGTTTAGCTGAGATAGGCAAGAGGCAGAACTAGTTTGTAATTTGATGATAGCTATCCAAAAGAGAAAACAGAAACAGAAAATAAGAAACAGGCCGGGTTGTATTATGTCGGAATATATACGTACTCTGAGAAGAAGCACCGAGCAGATGAAAAGCCAGGAGCAGCACTACTGGTGTCCAGGATTTTTTATTCATCATGAAGATAGGCTTAATTGAATTTGTGAAATCGAAGAGCTGCACCAGCCCTTTGATGGAGTGCTTCTCAAGGTTTTCAAAACATATATAAATAAAACATATCAAATTAAGCTCCCTTTGATATCTCCACCCGGGGACCCTTTAGTTTCATCGATCACTTTCAAAACGGGCCGGCTTCATATACATATACAAGAAATCCCAAAAATAACTATATATGTTTCCTGGCAGGTTGGAACTGCATGTATCAAGTTTTGCACATCGACTAGCTATTACAATGCCAACCATGGCATGCATATCCGTCAACGAAAAATTTGATTTGCTTTTGTTAATTGTTACTCTGTGATTTTCGATATATGATAGTCAATATGAATTAATATGGATGCATTTTGAGATTCATCATTCATGATTAGTGTGTTATGGTGAATATTGTACTTTACCTTTAGGTACTGATAGGAGCATAATTATGCAATATTAATAACGTTAATCTCTATACTTTCGTTGTTAGTTTAGTGTATTTTCTCGTTCTTTACATTGTTTATTTGTTTTGTAGGTATCTTGGAGCAAAGAAGAAGAAAAGAAGTAAAAGAGGAATTGAAAGGCAAAATCGGCAAATCTGCCTGTGCAGATCAGTCAACTTCGACAGATCACTGAGACCAGCTCACAACGATACAGAGGATGATCTTTATATTGATGGAAAGCTTCAGATGTCTAGTTTCCAGATATTTTTACGGCTCATCAATATCATTTTTCTAGAGGAAGTTATAGCCGATTTAGTACAAGAAGGTCAGGCTGCGCGTGAATCTGAGGTTGGACGAAAATTTAGGTTTTGAAGCCCAAATCACACCGAGATGCCCGAGGACGAGTTTGTGCTTCATATTTCGACTTATGATGGACAAATGGCACGATGTGAATGGTTGGAATAAGTCATCAAGTTCAAGAGCCAATAGGAAAACTCCACCTAAGCACGTGAACCCTAATTCTTTTAGGTTTTGGATTTCCTACACAATAAGAAAGATGAAAGCAACCTCAAAGCATATAAAAGGAGATCAATCTGCAGCAACTCTCTCTCTCTCTCTCTCTTCCTCCCCTTCTTTAGTTAGTTTTATTTCTTCTATGTTTAACTAGGTTTTTATTAGTTAGGGGGTTGCTTGAAGCCCCTAGACATGAACTACAAGATGATTTGACTTTTGATGTTATTTTCTTTTTAATCCAAGATGAGACTTTTGTTTACTACTTTTTCATTGATGAATGCTTGCTTGTATGCTTTGAGTGCACGCTTAGTATGCATGTTAGAATTCTACCGCTTTGATTGTTTGATGCCTGTGTCAATAGTTGGACTCTTCAAACCTTCTAGAGAAGCAATTGTTAGTTTTCACTATCAAGTAGACTAAGTCCTAGGTTTAGCAAGGCGCTAAGTTTATTGTGATGCCTAGTGATGTCTCAAACTCTTTTAGACCTTAATGATCTCTGCATGTTAAATCTAATAAACGTACCTTTAGGTTGCATTGCTTGGGAATAGTCTAGGTGTAGAGCACTTCATGCCTAGCGTACGAAGTAAGAAAGGGTAATAGGTTGTGTTCAAGCGTATCGAGCCAACCTGAGCATCTTCATCTAGATTAATTGAATTAGGATTGAACAAATTATCTTGTGTGTGATTGTCCGGGGTGGATGCATCTTCCCCAACTATCTTCATCATATTGTTTTCAAACCATCTTAAAACCAGTTTTTGTTATTTTCAGCTTCTGTCCTCTATATTTTTGTATTTGTTTAGAATAGTAAATCAATTCTGAATAATCCCAAATTTTGTGTGCTAGACGGCCTATGTGTCTATTACATCTCTGTAAATTTTCATAATTTTCTGAATAGTTTAGGTTAGGTTTTCGCCGCTAGCTGTTCCCTAGGAATAGTGGTCACTTTTGTGACATTGTTTTGAGTAGTTAGAACCATAGTCTTCTGCGGGAAAGACCCTTGTTTACCCTTGATACAATTGACGATCTTAAGTGTGAATAAGGAAAATCAATAGCTTATAAATTTAGCTATCAGGTACATATAATTGCCTCCTACCATGAGTACATATGGATCTTTTGTACCATTTGTCCCCCCAGAATCCGACTTTATATGTAAGTTCTACCTCTAGGTCGGTTTCTCTCTATTGCATGTTCTAATTATTTTATAAGATGTGCTCAAACGGACAAAACCCTGATGAGTTTCTTAATGAGTCATTTACAAAATTAAAAATAGTTTTAATTTTCTTAAAAACAACTATGAAAGGTATTAGTTTTTTCAACAATTGATCTAGCTACACTAAGATTGCTTGAAAACTTGCTTCATCACAATATAGTCAAATTAGATTCTCTTTCCAAACAAAACGGAAATTACTAGTTAGGATTTCAAGGAGAAAGAAGATAAAGAGTGAGAGTATTGATTGGCATCGGCAGTTGATTTGATCGGGGATTACTTTCGATCTCTGATTGGCATCGGCGTTGATTAGAGTTTCTGATCTGGGCTTCAGGGTTGTACCGGAATACAGAGGCTGGGAGGACAGGGTTCAGGCCGGCGACGCAGGAGAGCTGTTCGTTGCAAGGGAGGCTTTGGGCTTTGGTGCAGCGTCAGGCTCGATCGGGGTGGCTAGTGGAGGAAGCGGTTGGTCTAGTCGAGGCAAGGCGGCGGGTCAGGCGAGTTGGTGCACTTCCGATGTGGTGGTCCAAGGGTTTGCCGCCGGAGGACATGACAGCGACGGCGGCGAAGGAGCAGCGGTGCAGAGAGGCTCCTCCTCTGTTTGCTTGGGGTTGGGCCTAGGTCTTTGGGCCTGGGATCACTCTTGGGCTGATGGCCGGGGCAGGGGCCTGGGCTCAATCTTGGGCTGATGGACCTGTTTGATTTTATTTCTGCTAGACAAGACTAGACTTTGGCTTGGGCCTACGGGCTTGGGCTCGGGTCAAGGCAATTGGGGCCCTAATGTATTAGGGTTTGAACCTGTGTGAGGTTGGATTAGCCTCTATGAGTCTTCTATGACGTTTCTAGTCTCTTGCTTGTATCACAATTGCGTGTCTGGCAAGTGAGGGCTAGTTGAATGATTTCTTTCCGTAGGAAGCGAGGTTTTTTCATTCTTGTATAGGCTCGCTTAAATGTGAGCGACCCAGTGATATTTAAAGGTTTGCTTTAGCTTAGGTAGGTTACTCCGGATTTTCTTGTCAAATTTCTTATGTAAGTTTTGGTAGACTTCAGCCTATTTGTTGTTGATCTAATGAATTCAACTTCTGTTTAAAAAAAAAAAGAGTGAGAGATATTGCATTCTCATTTTATCAGTCATGAGACTTTAGAAGTTTAGGGGGGTGTATTGTATTTGGATTTGTGCAGACTTTTTTTAAATGACAGACTTTTTGAAAAGTCCACAGACTCTTTAAAAAGTTGATAGACTGTTATGAATTTCTTAAAACCATTGATTTTAGCAACAGACTTTTATTGATTCATGAAAATCTATATACTTTATTATGAATGACTTCTATAGATTTCATAAGATGTACAAAATATTAAAAAAAAACAAACAAACAAACAAAAACAAAAAACAAAAAAAATTAAAACAAATGCAGCTCAAACACAAAACAAAATAATAACTTGTTGTCTCTTCAATGCTCTAGTATCTTCTAATAGAAATTGACTCAAATAAATGATTGTTAGTCTGTCTAACGAGTTTGTTCTTATTCCTAATCTCCCAACAACATAAATATACAATATAGATCACTTGATGTTTATGGTTAATTATTCTCATCAATTTTGTTTTTGCCGATTAACATATATTGTAGCAATATTGGTCAATGTCTTGATCTATAATCAATCAATTGAAATTCAATTGTTCAACCTTTTTTTGAACCATAATATAAATTCAAATTAATGAGAATAATTAATTAATAAGATAAAATTTAGTATGGTTCAAGGTCTTAGGGTTAGACCACAATATTTGAGTTTTAGGGTTTCATAAATCATTTTTATTGCTATTAGGGTTCAAAGTACCACAATTGAACAAAAAAAAAAAACAAAAATCACATTCAACAACTACAATGAACATGTTGGGTATCAAAAAAGGTTGATATCATAAAGGGGGAAATTCTACAATATGTTAATGAGAAACATTAACATACCATAGCCTTACCCTCATAAAAGATTAGAGAAAAGACAAAAAATTAAGAAAGAGAGATGATGAAGGACAAACTTCGTGCGTGGAGAGAAGAACTTTGATAGACCTTTTTTTTTTTTTTTAAAGAGGAAACTTTGATAGACTTTTTGAAATATTTGGTCTGGAGGCTGGAAAATTATTGGAGTTTGGTATGTATAGTTAACACTACAAAGTCCATGATTATCCATGATTTTCTAATTCCATAAGTATGAATGATATTTTGAATACCTCTGTACTTTTATTCATTTTTAAAAGTCCTAATTGAATACCCCTAGATTTTGGTGGAATTCATGAAGTCTTTAAAAATCCTAATTGAATACCTCAAGACTTTCATGGACTGTTAAAAGTCTATATTGAATACACCCAGACTTTTAAATTCCATAGATTTCTTTAAAAGTTCCACTAATTCCATATACAATACACCCCCCTTAGAGTAAGGCCTAGGGAAAGGTTTTTTTATTTTTCGCTATTGTAACAAATCAACGATAAACTAGTTGAGGCTGAGTTCTCAAAGAAAAATCATTCTCTTGATTCGGAAGTTGTTCCAAACATTTTGAATGGAAATTACAAATTCTGCCTGTTCCATAATACTCGAGAAAAGAAAGACTATTCTTATTCTCATTGTAGTACGTTTCAATCCAAACTAAATGAAGCTTCGATCAGTTCAAAAAATGTAAGCGGTAGAGTCTTCTTAGGCTAAAAACAGAAACAAACAGGTACAAGAAATTACGAAATTAATGAGTGCACAGAAGAAGCGACAGTGGAGGATAGGAGCGGAGCTTTTATCTAACGTTGTGAACACTTCCATTGCACTGATCATCGGAGGTAGGTTGGAACCACTGTCCGAGGCCAAAGTCACACTCATCCTAGGACCAACAGGAATCACAGGATATATGGTGATCACCTTGCATTTGTTGAACTCAAGTGTCACTGTGGACTTCATATGGTCGTCGATGTAGATTTGAATTATTCTGATGTCTCCAGCTTCTAGGAATGTCTTTTCGGCGAAATAGAGCACAATGTAAGCTGATTGTGGAGTTGGCGTTTGTGAGATATCAACGGACAAGGTTATCGGATTAGTGAGATTTTGTGATTCTATGGAGTCGCCGATCACCTCATCAGGAGGCTCATTTTCTGTGGAGGAATCCGAATCGGTAGTGACTTCATCGCAGTTTGGTGGAGTTACTCCACGAGTCCATATCCGGTTGTACTTTTCATCTGATAAGATTCCTGTGTACCTGTACTAAACGAAGTAAGATCTAACAGGAACAACTATGCATACATGCAGAACTTGAAAAGAAAAATAAAAGGAAAAAAGAAATACCTTATTACTTCATCCCCACCCAAGTTTACCCTAGATTCTAGATTGAAAGTGTGACTGCTTTGCATCTTAGGGTACAAAGGAAATGGAGCCTCCAATGGAACAACCTCTATTGAAGAAATAAAAGGTACCCCTCCATCCTTAACTCGGACAACGCACAGGCTAATATGATCTGATCGGGCCTCATATATGGCTTCACGATATATTGGGTCTCCTATCATTGAAGTTTTGACGGTTGTCCATTTCTTGCCATCCAGATGAAGATCGAACGTTGGAGGACTAGAGAGACCATCGTAGTTGCCATAACAGAACCCTGCACGAATCAAGTAGCGCACCTTTTTTTTGTAGACCTTCAATTTATAACAATTTTGTTTTCCCTTAAGGAAGGACCGAACGGTGTTCATCTCGTCGAGTTGTTGCTTTTCTGAGACATATTTGTTGATGCCTGATTTGATTAAACCACTGTCTGTGTCCCATGAGAGTAAGGTGTTGGCGTCCAAGCGTGGGGTGTCACTCCCACAATCTATGTTCAACCATCCGGTTGTGCCTGGAAGAAGTGATTAAAAAACATTAGTCGAGGCCAACTTTGAGATTTTAGAGCTCTGAGACGAACACACACACAGAGCAGAGACGTTAGGCATGCAACTATTAGGGAGCAAATACTCATATATAGATGAGCATATATATATATTTTTTCCTTTTGCTAGCAACCAAATGTTGTATGCATGGTGCTGAAATACTAACAAAACTGTCTTCCTTTTTATATATAGGAACAGAGAAAAATCAAGTAGATGCATGGGTAAGAATTCCAGTTTTGCAACGATAATGTACGTGGATGATAGCCAAAGAAGAAAACTGAAAATAGTATAACAGATTGAAGATATTATCAGGTGGCCGGTTGTTACTCTGAGAAGAAGCGGCGAAAAAATGAAACGCCAGGAGCAGCACGGGTACCCAGAATTTTCTCTTCATAGCAATCATCTATCTTGAGTTTGACCATTCAGATAGAGAAAATTGAAGGATGTTATGTTTGTGAAGTTAGTTTGACTTGGTTTAATTATAGAAGAAAACTCAACCTCCCTTCGTTATCTCCACCCAGATCACCCTTCATTTTCATCGATCAAGTTTTATATTATACTAGGAAACACCGAAATCACCATTGTAAACCAGGACGATCAGCAACACGCTTGATTGTTTCTCATATGGACAAGGAATTGAAAACATGCATATATAATAATTAACCACTTTCCTCGATCGAATTAATTGATAGATGGTATGCATGGGAATCAGTCACAGAACATACAAGGCCTTAAGGTAAAGAATAAAATCATTGAGAAATTAATATCTTATGCACTAGAGTGCATTGGCTTCACCTAGCCTTATGAAAAGCAACGGTGTCAATAAAAGCTAAATTGATCGAAAAGAACAAATAATTTAAGGCATCCATTTGAAAATCTTATTTCTGTTCTTGCAGCTGGTACATGTTTGACAAAGAATCAACAACACTACTTGATTCTATCGGATAATTAACCAAGTGAACAACTTTAGCGCTTTAACCTAGAATGGTGAGAGAGGGAGAGAGAGTTGAGAGATGTGTTAGGATTAGAATATAGGTCAAAAGGGTTTTTAGCTTAATTCCTTAAGTTTAGTGAGCCAAACAAAAAAAAATTAGGTTTTGAGGATTTGTGTCAAAGGTTCTCTTTGTGGGATCCGGCTCCTCCTACAAAATGCCAAAATCTATAGTTTTTGTGAAGTTCGCAAGATCTAGATGTTCCAAGTAAAGCTTTTCCTTTCGCCCATTTTTTGTAACAGATCAAGGATAAGTTTACTACTTAAGAACTTACGAAGTGTAAAGGAATTCATTCTCTTGATTTGAGAACACTTTGAATGATGTAAATTACATGTTCATCATAGACCTGAATAGTCAAAAACAGTCTAGGATCTATATGTTATGTGGAAGACTATTAGGCTAAAAAGAGAACTACATGCAAGTACAAGAAATGATGAGACTAACATGCAATGGAGAAGCTACATTGGAGTAGAGGAGCTGAGCTTTTACCTTCTCTAATGAACACTTCAATGGCACTGACCATTGAAGGTTATTGAAGATTTGGTGATATGGTCAAGATATGGCATGTGGTTAACTTGCAATTTACGTATGTGCATGTGGTATTGCAAAGCAAGCATGGTGCTGCTGCTGCAGCATGGCACAAATAGTCTTCTCTCATTCAATGGAGTTTAAAGCATGGTGTCCTTTCTTATTGACTTTCTTCTACTGTAATCAGTTTAGGTAGGATTCGATCAAGTAGTGTGAATCCTCTTAGTCTTCTTTCTCTTTTCTTTGTCTATATATTTACTCATTCATGTAAAGGTTACAACACAATTCAATACAAAGAAAAATTGCACCATCCATTTGTGTTTTTCTACGAAGGTACGTAGGTCGGACTTAATTACTACCCGAGGCCAATGTCACATTATTGATTGTAGGACCTACGGCAATCACAGGGTAGATGGTGACCATCTTGCACTTGCTCGAGTAATTCTAGTGTCACTTTGGACTTCATCTGGCCATCGATGTAGACCTGAATTATTCTGAAGTCGCCCGTTCTTAAGGCTGTCCTTTCAGTGAAGTAGAGCACAATAGAAGCCGATTGAGGGGGTGGTTGTCGTTTTTGATAGATCAACGGATAAGATGATTGTTTCGACCCTCAATTTCGTTTGATTTTCTTTTTTGTTTTGTAAATCATTTGTTTGGATCCGAATCTCACTATTTCAGTTCAGCAAAGATAATGTGGATGATAGCAAAAGAACAAAACTGAAAAAACAAAAGTACAAATGTAAATGGCAGGTTACTCTGGGAAGAAGCGCAGAACAAATGAAGGGCTAAGAGCAGCATTGGTACACAGAATTTTCTATCCTTAGAAACCATCCTGAGTTTGAAACAGATTGAACTCGAAAGAGAAAAGACTGAAAGATCGATGCAGTTACTTAACTTGCATAAATAGAAGAAAATTCAACCACCCTTTGATATCTCCAACCAGATCACCCTTAATTTTCATCGGTCAATTGGGAATAGAACACAAACTAAAGCAGGCCTTCAAATACAGAATAAGATCATTGTAAAACAGGACAAACAGAACATGCTTGATTATTTCTCATATGGACAATGCAGAAAAGATATATGGCAATAGATCAGAGACTAAAGCAGGCCTTCAAATACAGAATAAGATTATTTCATTTTTTTTCTCCTTTCTCAGTTTCATGCCTTAACTTCTGCTTCCTTTGTATACTCTTCAACTTTCCCATTTCCGGCCACGCAATCATCACTCTCTTTCAACAATTCTGATAGCCTTGTAGCCACACATTTCCTTGCTTCAGGAGAAACACCTTGCTTTCCTATGATTGACTCGAGAACTGACTCCGAAAGTAGCTTGTTTTCAATCACCGCATTCCCAACTTCGGGTATGGAACCATCTTTGGAGAAGCCAATCTGTATCGAAAGGGAAACAAATATGTCAAAACTCAAAAACTCAGCTGTCAAATACAACTGTGAATGTGAATACTATGTTTACTAACCGTCAATGATCCATTTGGTGATTGTGTGAAGAGAATAGAAGCACCAGGTGGGAAGGTCTGATCTTTGAAGACCTCCGTAAACTTTTCAATAGCTTTGGCTTCTGCATCAGTGTAAATTCCAAATTTTTTCCAAATGGCAACACAATTCTCTGAAACCTTCTCCGAGTATTGCTGGCCAGTCAATGGTAGTATCATCGTCACCTGTGTGAATTTCTCAAATGGACCTGCAAAATGATAGCCAACTTTATATCCATCCCACAAAAGCAAACACATTTACAGCAAAAAACAGAGGCAGCCCATTTGAATGTCTATATTATTTGTTCTGTTGTGATTCTGATACTCTGATCTCACAACTGGATCGAATCTACCACACTAATTTATCTCTATCAGCTAACCAAGCAAACAAGTTTAGAAAGCACTTCGAATTAGCCCAATTGGTGAGGGAGGTTATGGATCGGGATAGGTTCAATACCTTAAACACTAGTAAAATCAAGATTATTACCATTGCCCATTGGTAAGATAAAAATACTGATTCTTAAACAGAACACAAGCAAATAGATTAGGACAAAATTAGGCATACAATTCCAATGATTGAAGTACATTATACAATCATAAGGATCTACGTACTATATTTAGTCCAACCATTTTTTCAACAACATTAATCGAAGCCGGCCAAGTCATTTTACCTGTAACGATCTCCCTGAAGAACTCAACGGACTCCGTCAACTCCTCGGCCGTCTTACCCTTCCACTTAACGGCGAGCGCCGGCACGGCCTTATCCTCCAAGTAGACTCCAATCGCCGTGAACTTAACGAAATTCCCCTGTATCTCCAGCCCCCTCGCCCCTGAACACATTAACAAAATTAAAACCAAAATCAAATCTAACAAAAGAGAACATTACTTTTCGCAATTGCAAAGTTTAAGTACCTGCGCCGGCGAGGAACAGAGTGTTGGCGGAGCCCGGAGGCTTGACGGCGGGAGGAAACGTGGTCGCTTCGACCTGAATTCCGGTAACTGATTGAGCCATTTGATTGTGTTGGTGTTGATGTTATTGTTTTGGGATGGAGATGAGTTTGGTGTGGAAACTGTGCGGGGTTTGGTTATATATATATATATATATAGAGAGAGAGAGAGAGAGAGAGAGAGAGAGAGAGAGAGGGAGAGTGGACCGGTGAGGGTCTGGTAGACTTGTCGTTTCCATGGTGTCATGGTGGTGACGGATTGGGAGCGTTTGAGAATTGAAGAAAGCATTCATGAGGGTCCGGTAAGAGGTAGATGTAAGCACGTGCTCGGCGCGTGAGTGAGGGGAAGGTCGGAGGCTTTAAAACGTGGAGGGAAGCTTTACCGGTCGATCAATGGAGGGAAACTGGACCATAACTCCTAACTACCACCGCTGTATATATTTTATTTTATAAGGAAAAAAAAAATACAAAAAGAAAGGAATTTTTTAAAAAAAATTTGTTTCTTTTGTGTTTCTCATTTTACTAAGTTCACTCCCTTATTTTCACCTTTTCATTCGATGCAATAGTTGGTGTCGTTTGGATTTGCATATTCTAAAGAGAAATTCCGACGTTCATTATGTTGGTTGAGTGAAAAAAAATGCGGTTAGGATGAAATGAGATTTAAGATGTGTGAAATATGTAGAGATGTAAATTTCAAGGTTCGATAGTACAAGAATTTAAGACAAATTGTATGAAATGAAGTTGGACGTGCCAATATCCGACATAGAAAACCATGTGTTGATATTGGGAAATGTTTGTCATGTATGTAGAGTAGCTTTAGCCATATTAGGTGGAAAGAGATCTATTAGAATATAGGGTGGACTTTAGGGGTTAAGCCCAAAAGATTATAGTCTCAAAGCCTCTCCGCCCTCACATACATTGGGCTTCGTTTTAAATTAACTGATCCATAGCACCACGGGTCAAGCCCAGTTCATAAGAGTCGGAGCTCCCACGAGCACTGCACATGATCGGCTCCATTGGAATTATTGCCTTTTCCTTTGCTTTGCTTTTACGTATTTTAGAGGTCTGAAAATGAGAAAATGCTTGTTCAGAAATTCATTCAATCCCAAATGCTATTTTAGTCTCAAATAGCATGAGTAGTATCCTCGGCTCCTCGTGAAGCAGCATTTTCATCTTGTTCAACAGGAATCTCGATGAGTTAAAGTATGATTGAAATCAAGTCAACGCTTGTAGTTTCCTCGCTATTGTTAACAATCTCAACTAGTTTCACTAAGGAAATAGAGTTTAATCACGGACATGCTCGAAGTTAAAATAATTTGAGTAGTATTTTTTGTAATATTGCTGCCCACATAGTTATAGGCTATATATCTTATATCCGATCGACATCCTAAAAGAATTAGGAGATGGTATGAGTTACATGAAGATGGTCACACAGTTTTAGACCAAGGTTTGGAAATGAACCAAAACAAAGAAAGAAGCAAAAAGTTCAAGTCATGATCCATTTTAAGCTACGTGGAAGTAGTAGACTGGTAGTTTTGTCGGAGTGGCAAGTGAACCAAAACGACACCGCTTCACTCGAAAAGAAACGTGGAACGAAATAAAAACGCTGACTTGCCTCCCTCACCCTTCTTCCCAAACTGACAATGGCTCTCTCAATCCACCACGAACCCTTCCCCCATTTCCCCTAAACCCCAAACCTCTCTCTCTCTCTCTCTCTCTCTCAAATCAAACCTAATTTCTGACCTAAAATTTCGTGAATATTCGGCTCCGAGCAAAATGTCGTGGCTGAGATCGGCGGTGAACAAAGCCGTGGAGGTTGGGAACAGCAACAACCTCACCCGCACCGTCAGGAACTACGCCGATTCCGTCGTCCAGCAGGCCGGCCATGCCGTCGCTGAAGGTGCCAAGCGGTTTCAGGATCGACTGGTAAATCTTAACAAACTCCGAAATGAAATTCATATACATTTGGTTTTGATTTTGTGCTCAGTGCTCAGACATTGATGATTCACAGGGGAATCGGAGCTTCCGGAGCGTGAAGAAGAGTGTACAGAGATTGGAGGAAGCAGCTGTGTCTTGTAGAGGACCTGAAAGGGCTGAGATACTGAGGAGGTGGGTGATTCTGCTCAAAGAGGTGGAGAGACTGAAGCTGTCTCAGGCGGAAGAGAAGGAAACCGCGGCAGAGCAGAGTAGTGGCGGTGGTGCTTCGGAGGATGTTAGTGATATTCGGAGGAAGATATCGACGGTTAGTGCTGGTCTTGTTCTTGTGTTTGGCTCTGGTTTACAGCTGAGCTAATGGAATATCATGTTGTTGTTGTCAATAGGTTTTGTATTATGACTCTGATGCTGGTGGTGAGCCGATGAATTTCCGCGACGTTTTCCTTCTAAGTCAGGCTCTGGAGGGCATTACATTGTCTATGGTATGTGTTTCAATAATGAATGCTGCAAGTGTGCTTGGAATTAATTTTGGCATTGCTGTGAAGGAAATGGGGGTGGTTTTTGTATAGAAAGCTTTCGAACTATTGTGAGATTGTAGCTTCGCATCATGTTGGGGGTGGGGAGATAACTTATGATTCCGTAGGGCCTTATCGTCGTAACTACTAGTGTGTTTGAGAAATGATTCTGGCATACAAATGTTGTTAAGATGCATTACCTAATGATCTACATGGAGTGAATTCTTGCTTATTAAGTGAATGGCAGAACTCAACGGAGCAGGATGGGAAGTAATCTAAGTTTGAGATGGTTTCTTTGCATTGCCTCATATGCAATTGGGTTATGAAACACTTGGTGCTCGCTTAATTAAAGAAGGAATAGGATTATTAAAAATCTAATTGTTTTATTATACATACTTACCTAATAACTCTAAATCTGGCATGATTTTAAATTGCTGATTATGGAAGTTAACCGCAGGTTAACTCTTTTCTATGACTCAGATTCTTGAAGCACCAAATGATGAAGAGGTTGCCTTGCTCTCGGAGATGTTTAGGTGAAAACGAAGCACTAATAAATTGTGTTGGTGTTAGCATGAATAGGACTTTGTTTCTTCTTCTTTCTTTTTTCTCTTTCTAATTTTTGTTTTATGTGAAATCTACAGGCTCTGTCTTACCGGAGGGAAAGAAGTTCACAATGCAATTGTGAGCAGCATACAGGACTTGGCAACGGCTTTTTCGAGCTACAACGATGAAGTATTGGTAAATACATAAAACTATGAGTACAATTTACATCATATCAACAAATTTGGAGAGTTCTGGGAAACCTGATTTATATTTTTTGTGAAGTTTGAACAATTTTGTTCTCATTCTTTTAATGTGGGATTTATCATGTAAATAAAACTGTCCCTTTTGTCTCTACTAGTTTAGCAAGGGTCATGAAATCATGATGCAAATCCTTTTCACTAAACATCAATTTTCTTAGCTCCATTACTTAAATGGGAGTATTGATTACTCCATTCAATTCATGCAAGACTTGTTCCTTCTATTTCTTAAGTGAAGCATGTTAGCTCATCAGATTCTTTTGTATACAGGTAAAGCGAGAGGAATTGCTTCAATTTGCACAAAGTGCAATTACAGGATTGAAGATAAATGCTGATCTTGGAAGGTGTGTGAAAAATGGATCTTCTCTCTCTCTCTCTCTCTCTCTCTCTATATATATATATATATATATATATATATATATATATATCTTTTGGTTCTGATTTATGTTGGTGTTATCAAGCTAATATATTCCTTCTCAATCTACCCCGTCATAGGTTATGCACAGTGTCTTAATATAGCAATTTCAAGAGTAACTTTTCACGTCTACACAAAATCACACCCATTTATCCCAAAGAATGAATGTTAATAAGTCGGTTCATTCAGTTGATAAACGATCATGAAAAACTTTGATCTTCCACATGTTAATCTACCATGTTTAACTAGAATAAGCAGTGAATTTATGTTCTAGATTGAATTTCGATTGTTCTGATTTATGTGTAAACTTTCGGAAGATTTATTTTCAGAAGCTTTTTATATTCAGGCTGGTAGGAAAGAATAACCTCACTCATCTGCAGTGAGGTTGGGCCGATAAACATGTTTCTTACCTCCATAGTTAAATATATGTCCTTTTTACAGAATAGATGATGAGGCCTCTAGGTTAAAGAAGAAGCTTGATGGAAGGACACCACTGCTGACGTCTCCTTCAACTGAAGGTCATGACAAAGTATCGGAAGAAACAAAATTGGAAACAGTACAGGTAAGGTTTGCTGTCATTAACTGTGCCTCACTGCCTCGTTGATTTTGTATGATGAACTTAAGTGCAAAGACATTGAAACTGAAGAAGAAGCTTCACAGATTTATGATGCTATTTTTATTATTTGTTTGACCAGAGACCATTAGATTACTGCTATGGTCATAGGCAATTGAACCTGCTGGCTTCTCATTTTAATAGTAATTGTTGTGTACATCCACCAATGGTTTCCATGTAAAAAGAGCCCAATTGAATCCCTAATATATAATGCACAAGGTTAGCAGGCATACAGTAAATGAATCCATTTAAAGATTTCCATGGACTGTCTTTTAACGGGCAACTTAGTGAAAATTGTAAAACATCATGCCCATGGTGTAATGAACTGTGCCATTGAAAAGGTGTACATGTACAGATGCAAGTGCTGCATTTGATCCTTCTTAAGGCTGAATTTAATGGAATGATGAAAATTTTACATTGGATATTGTTTCCTGAAGCATGAAAGGTATATGATATGTAATCTAATTGCCTTGCGTTTCTCATAGGCATTAAAAAAAGCACTTGCACAAATTCGAGCTTGTTCCAGATTAGAAGGGCTTTTACTGAAGAAGAAACTCTTGAACAGTGGAGATTCTTCAGAGATCCATGCTCAAAAAGTACGTCATGCTCTGTTTTCTTTATCTCCAATTAGTACATATCTGAAATCATAGTCTCAAAATTTGTTTGAATATTATCTTTGGTGAATTTTATGTTTACGTTTGAGATTTTAGCATTGCCATGTGGTACTTGTGGCCGTCAACCTGTTGGCTGTAAATACGGACAAAGTGTCTGTTAAACAAAGGATATTGCTAGATGCTACAACTCCTCTGTTATGGAGATGCAACTATATATGTGTAGTAGAAGGAGTACATCTGTTGATTCAAAATGGGTAAAAGGTTTATCTAGTGCCTGGGTGAAGAAATCAATGTCTATGTGATGCATGCATAAGTTTTAACAGTTTGCGAACATAGTTTGATTGGAAAGTTAGTATTGATATGTTAGAGCTAATCCTTTTCTTTTTTTGCATCTGCCATCTAATTGCTACTGATCTCTGCCTTATGAGATGATGAATATTTGTACTTCAATCTCATTTTTATGTTTTCCAGTTTATGTGCAACTTGATGTTTTGATTTCTTACTCATGCACGATGTTACAAAAACTCTTATAACCAACACTATTATGGTTGTATAAGCAGGTTGACAAATTGAAGGTTTTATCAGAATCTCTTGCTAGCTCCTCTGCAAAAGCGGAAAATCGTATTTCAGATAACAGGTAGAACAACACAATTTTAGGAACCTTTTATTCTCATGTTGAGTTCTGTAGTATCAGATCTATTCATGGATATACTTCTTGGTGGCATTGGCATCATTGCATGTCAATCTAAACAGAGTTATTAGAATCTTTAGACAAAAGATTATACTAATTTACAATCACCTGTAGATTTAGTATTGAGACATAACAGCCTAAATGACCGTAGACCATCAGTCACTCACCTTGGGATCTAAATCTAGCAGTGGAGAACATAAATCTAGCAGTGGAGAACAAACCAAACAAGTCATGGGCTTCACTTTTTTCACTTCTATCTATATCCATTGTCAGATTTAGTTCCAACGGTGAGACCATAAATTCTTTAGTCACCAGGTGCGGGAAAACTGTATAATTTATCTGTTATAACTTTGCCTCACCTAAGTTAGACACTTCTAAGAATTATAGCTGTTTTAGTAGGGTTTCTCTACAACCTTTACCCTATATTGCCTGTGAAGGGACCTTAAATGAAGTTGTTGTGAAATCCTTGTCGCCCTTTGGAATTGTACCATTAATTGAGTATTCTCATGTAGTCTTCACTTAGTTACAAGTGTTTTCAGAATGTATGGTTTAGGCCAAAAAAAAAAAAAAAACTAAATTCATTGTAACATGTATATGACAGAATCCAAAAGGAGGAAGCTCTAAAAGTTCGTGCGTCTAAAGCTAGTGAAGTGGGTGAAAGAGAGAAGGTAATGTGCTTCAACATTACTAACATGGGATGACATGTAGTTTGTACTTGAATGCCACCTATTTCAAAGAAATTCTATCATTCTCTCTTTATCATGGAAACATGTCAAAACACTTCAATTATGTGGTGTTTCATATACTTTTTTTTCAAGGTCACAGGGGCAGACATTGTATTCCCCTCTTTTCTGCTTTTGGTCTTTTGCATTTAATAACCAGCCGAATTTTGTCCATTGAATATGTGCATACTTTAATATTGTTTTTTACATCAGAAGTTTAGGGGCTTATTTCTTCAGTTCATAAGTTTGGGAGGGAAATTTTAGATTTTATCTTGACGGCTATTTTCAGGAAATAGAAACTGAGGTTGCAGAGCTTGAAAGACAAAGGGATGACCTTGAGGCTCAATTGAAAAAGGTTTTCTCTGGTTTTTTCTCTATGATTTCCTAAATGCGTACCTACTTAGATTTTTTGTTTAGTTGTAATTTGCTCTATTCCTATACTCTGGTTTCCTCTGACGAACATATTCTTATTTGCCCCCTGGTTTTCTTGTTTGTTCCTATATTCTGGTTCTATTGATTTAAGCAGTTTAAAAAGATATGTATATGAGAATCATATATGCATCAGACAAAAAAAATAAATGTTGTTATACAATTCTCATATACATAAATACATTTCCTCATGTGAGGCAGAATCATATATGCTTCTGATGAGAATCATATAAGCATCTTGATCAAGTTCGAGGATCACAGACATTGATTCCTTGATCCAGGCAATAGATGACTTTATCTGAGAGTCTGGTTGAAGGATGTTGTTTGATTTTATTAAAAGAACTTTCAAAAAAATAGTTCCTGGTTTGGTTTCCATGCTGTTTAAGTACATCTATTAGTTACAAGCCTTGACACCATCAGTTAGTTAAGGCTAATGGTGCCCATGCAAGCAAGGCTAAGCAAGAGTAGCCCATGAAGGTCCAACCATGCGGTTTCACCTTAGAAAGATGTCCCAGCTGCGTGGGAATCGACCCCGGAACTCTTTCTAGATTAAAAAAAAAATTGTCCAAGACCATGGTTTCTCATCAAAACTGTGCGACTGTAGCACACGATTTTTTGACCGAAATCGCATTTTCTTATTTTCTTACAAAAATCGTCCCATCCTCAAATAATGATTTTAAAGTGCTTCTCGAACTGACAGGACTCAAAAATCTTGTCCCAATTTTTCTCTACGATTTATTAAATGGAAAACAAGAAAATTCATGAAAAATAGGAAATAAGTGTTTCATATTTTCAAAATAATGCTGAGCTTATAGTTTCCGATAAATTTGTGATCTTGGATTCTCTTTTCATTACATTTCAGGGTTTGTATTATTTTCTGAAAAAATGGTATTTTTGATGTGATCTTTTCCTTCTCCAAATTCATATATATTAAATTAGTTTTTCTTCCCTGATTGTGAATATCTGAAAGAGAGGGACCAATTTGATTATGATTATTCTTTTGATACAGGTCAATATCTCCTTGGCTGCAGCTAATTCTCGCCTTCGCAATACCAGGGAAGAGAGGGACCAATTTGAGGAAGCTAATACCAAGATTGTGGCTCACTTGGAAACAAAGGTTTTGATAATATTCTGGATCTTAACCCCCTAACCCACTGTGGCTCATTCATTTGTAGTCATTTTATCTTATATTTTCTGGTCAAAATTTTTGACAGGAAGATGAACTATCAAAATCCATTGCTTCATGTAAGGTCGAGGCAGATGTTCTACATACATGGATTAATTTTTTGGAAGATACTTGGGTACTCAAGTGCTCATATGCAGAGACCAAGGAGAAGCAGGTCAAGTATGTTCTTCAACTCTGTTCAATTGCTAAATGCTCATTGTTCCATTTGTTGTCACTTTGTTCATTTAGACCGAAAGTTGTAGTTAAATTTGGGTTATGTTCTTTCTCGTGCTGTATATACTGTGCTTTAAATAGTTATTGCTTTTTTGCATTTCAAGTGATGAATTGGAGAAACATGAGCACTATTTTGTGAACTTCGCCATTGATCTTCTCTCTGCCTACAAGGTATTGACGCTCTGCCTATCCTTATCTTTCTCTCTTTATCTCTCCTGTTCCTTAAGTAAACATCTCATGTTCTAATGCAGAAAGAGTTGGGGCCTTCTATCAGCCGTATAGGGAAATTTGTGGAGAATCTTAAGAATTTGAGCAAGAAGTAATGTTTTATTTATCATTTTTTTTTTGGCACTATGATAATTGTGCCTTCGTTCTGTTTTCTCTGTTCTTAATGTTTTTTGACCTGACAAAACAGGTCAGGGGTGGTATCTAATGCAGAGAATGAGGATTCTAAAGCATTAAATCCATTAAGAAGTCTTGAGGAGGAATATTTGGATCATGAAACCAAGGTAAAAACATACAGATCTCCAGATAAGGACTTTTTGGGTTCCTTTAGTGATTCAATAGGGTGACTTTTTTAATCTAAAGCATGCAGATTGAAAAAGATAAAAGAAAAAGAAATTACAAGTTTGCTATTTTAGTATCATGAGTTAGGAATCTAGGATGGTTCCCTGTGAAAGTTAATTTTTCATGTCAATTTTGGGTAATGATCCAAACTGTTTTTTTGCATGTAGTCTGTAAAAACTACTCAAGCAGGAATGCTTCAGACTTTGGTATTGTGAGGCACCCAATTCCTATTGGGGAACTTTTGTTGTTATTGACATGCATACATTGATTTTTGTTATCTTGTTTCAGATTATTACCACCTTCAGTGTAGTTGATAATATGAAAGCGCACTTTTATTCAGAACAGTCTAGAACTTCCAGGTATGAATTCCTGGTGGTGTATTTAGTTCTCTTCTTTTTCTTTTTCGTTTTTGATGCGATTCAGAATACCCCTAAATATGACTTTGCTTGCGTATTCTAGGAAAGAAGACCCAAGGGTTAAGGAGCTGTTCGATGATATTGAAAAACTAAGAGCACAATTTGAAGCTGTTGAGAGACCAATTCTAGAAATAGAGACTCCAATTCCCCAAGCTGGAACTCCGTCTGATGACAAGCTGCAGAGTGCTCCATCTGATCTCTCAGCAGAGGGCTCAGCTGCACAGAAAGCTGAGACAGTGAAGCATTCAAAGTCGGGTGCAGTCAAGGTAGAGCAAGTGCTCGACCCTGAAGATGACCTAGCAAAGCTCGAATCAGAGTTTGGCAAGGTTGGTCAAGACTACTCAACAGAGGAGGTGGGGGAGTGGGAATTTGACGAGCTTGAGAGGGAACTAAGATCTGGTGATTCATCAACTACCAAATAGACCTATAATTATGTCGGATAGGTGGCTGTCTATTTAAGTTTCAAAAAGATATCCTCTGTATAAAGTATGATCTAATCTGTACCCAAAGGCGTTACATACTTTTCCTTGTAACTTCTTTGTATCAACCTTTACTGATTTGTTAATTCTTCTTTGAATTCTCAAACCCGTAATGTTGTAATGTCAAATATTTGACAAAACGAGTGGAATGGAAGGTGTTGGTGTTGGTGTCGGTGTTGGATGATGATATTTTAGCTTCTCTGCAATCTCTTTCACAAAACTTACAACTCAGAATGTGGTGTCAATTGCTTTCTTTTCTCTGAAGTGGGCATCCCCATCTGACGTTTAACTTTAAGCGGGCCTCATGCTTCCACACCAAGAAATGGAGGAGCCCATATGAGAATGTGGGTGCCTTCAGATTTTTTGTTAATATAGCTTTGAAAAGGTTTCCAGATATAGAAGTAAAATTTTTGTTTCATCTTTCAAGGGCAACATCATTATGCAGTCCTCCTATGATTTCAGTAACAGGGTACAGAAGCTAGTGGACTGGGTTTTTCTTCCACCCAAAATCCCTCTAAAGTCAGTTTCTAAAATGATTTCTAAAAGATGATGCTCAGAGCTGTTTAGCTTTCTGGCAATCTTCAACCCTACTTGATGCTGGTAGGAGGGTGCCCGAACACTCGGAGAGGCTCTACTTTGTCAAACCTGGAACCAATTAGATACATCCTCAATTTAGGGTTGTGGGTAGTTTATGTAGAATTTGTGGCTTTTCTTTGCTTCATATACTTGTAGTATAATTTGTCCTTGCATATTGTTAATGCAATATGTTGGCCAGTGACTCAAATTTAGTGATGCAAGAGTTGAAGATTGAGTTGAGGCAGGAGGGTCCAAGGTAAAGAAGAAACACTTTCTTGATGCCTACTAAAGAGAACACTAGGGCATCCTACCAATGCTGTTTGTCTTAAAAAAGACCCAACAATGAATTTCTTCATATATTCTTTCCCAACAATTTATGGGTTCAATACGATTCGTCTCTAACCAATTTTTGATAGGAAATTGCTATTCACGCTCTTACTTTGTCACCATGAACCCTAAACTTCATATTTTGTTAGTTTAAACCATTTACAAAAGAAGCGTCACAAAATGACAAACTGAGAGTGTGAATAGCATCGTCCTTATAATTCGTTGGATACGGTGACATTAAACTCATTCATGGTTTCAAACCAGAAAAACACTATTCTGTATGCTCATACACTCGTTTCTTCTCTTGTTATATATCGAAAATGAAATGAAAATGAAGATACTTGTGACATTACCAATAATGCATCTGTGATATCAAAATATATATCCATTGTTTCTAAATGACTAGCTTCTAAGAGAAGAGCTAGACATAACCAGCCATTTGGACTTTGGAAAAGGAGGCAATCCCCATGGCTTTGTTTAGTGGTTAGAATTGAAAACAGAAACAGATAGAAAAAGATTGAACGTAAAGATGGGGAAGTAGGTTAAAAGGAGAAGACAAATGAAAGTCTCGAGCTTCGCATGGCATTGCATCCGGAATTTCCATTTCCCACCACCAAATGTCGGATTCTGTTTGGCTTTTCAGGAGCTCCACACCTCTCACTCTCTTCCTCTATAAAAATCTTATATACTTATCTCTCATTTTGTTTCTAATAGAATAAAGAAGACCAAGTTCATGATCGAAGATCTAAAAGCATCAAAGATCTGTGTGCACGTACTGATAAAACTTGTTAGAAAGTTGGGTTCGTTTTGTTTTCTTTATCATGATCATTGAAAATGAAAGTAAAAAACAAACCCAGGAATTCAGTAAAAGTAGCAGATCATCAGGTGAAGTAGCATAAAGTGATTATTTAGTTCTAATTAACTTCTAAGCAATACTCTATTGATTAGAATGCTTTTTCAGGTTTTGCTTTCTTATTAGTTAGGGAGTGAGAGATAAAGTGTCTCTTTAGCTCTAAGTACTTCACTACTCCTCTATTGATTACAAGAGCTTTTCAAGTTTAGAGAGAGAGAGAGAGAGAGAGAGAGAGAGAGAGAGAGAGAGAGAGAGAGAGAGAGAGTTTTATATTGGAAGAGTGCAGAAAAGCCAGGTTTTAAGATGTGAGTCGGTTCCCAGTTTGAATTTGGCCAAAAGGGTATCTGAGTTTGAGGAGTACCTACACAAACATATACATATTTTCTTGTACATGCGCCTAACTGATGAGTACTTAACTCACTAGCTAATAGGATAAGTTATATAAGTTAGGCTACTGTACTTTTTAATTGTTATGCTTCTATATACTACAGTCTCAGATATTACGGTCTTTTCAAGTAAATCCAAACAATTTTAAGTGAACAAAGACAAATTGATGATCAAGAGCTTAAAGCAATAAAAGGAACTCATTCTTACATCATGGTGCTTATTAATTCTAGCTTTATATACTTTTTAGCTTTCAGTTGTTTGGTCCCCAATAAATTAAAGTCCTAGTGATGCTGACTGCAATGCTTGTGATCAAGGTTGCTTAACCATTGAAGTTTTTCTCCTCCCAGTCAATTCTTTGTCTTCCACATATAACTAAAGAAATGAGCCACAAGAAAACCTTTTTCTTCAAGGAAAAAGAATTAAACAAATTGGCCAACAGATTGAGGTCCACACTCCACATAATGTTTGGAATTTATTGGAATAAACAGTTATTACTTTGGACCCTTTTTAAAGGTTGCATAACCCCTTCAAAACCCTCACAAAGCTCAGCTTCATTTGAACTACTCCTCTTCAAGTTTCAAACAGTAGATTCTTTGTCTTAACACCATAGAGAAAGTAGTGATGGCTGTCGACCACTTATCCTATGATCCTTCAGAAGATGACTACATAGACATGGAAGTCGGTTCATACTCCGCCTTCTTCTCCCATTCTATGAGCTCTCCTCCACACCCCAGAGAGTTTGAGTTTCAAATGTCATCAAGCTCACTAGAAATAGAGCCCTCAACTACTTCACCAGCTGATGAGCTTTTCTACAAAGGAAAGCTCCTTCCTCTTCACCTTCCACCGCGTTTACAAATGGTCGAAAAACTACTCCAAAACTCCACTTCATGCTTTGACCATAACCCAAAAGATAGATTTGAAGAGTTCTATAGCACCCCATTAGCCACTACTGCCACAACTCCAACAACAATGAGTACCCCATTTGAGTCCTGCAACATCTCACCTTCGGAGTCTTGTCAAGTTAGCAGAGAGCTGAACCGGGATGAGTATATTTTCGAGTATGCAACTGATGGGAGTGGATTTGGATACGTCAATGAAAACTCGAAAAAATCTTGGACCAAAAAGTTGAAGCAGTACTCCTCACTTGGGTCTAAGCTCAAGGCTTCAAGGGCTTATCTCAAGTCCTTGTTTAGCAAAACTGGTTGCTCCAATGAGTCCAGTGCTCTAGCAGCTGCTAAGAATGCAGATGAAGGAATGGTTATGAAATCCGAGGACTTGAGTAAGTACACGAAGGCGGGGAAGAAAAACCCATTTGGACAAATTCAGAAGGATAAATATAGAATGTCTGCTTCTGGCATGAGAAGCTTCAACAAAGACAAGATCACTGAGAATGGTGCTGGTCTTCACAGAAGGTCGTTTTCATTAGCTATCAAGCGGCATTCTACAAAGGACTCTACTTCACCATCCTCCTCCTCATCATCATCATCATCAGCTTCTTCTTCATCTTCATGTTCAAACCTTTCAAATGGGACTCAGGAGCCGAAGTTTCTGAAGAGATGCAACAGTGCAAATTCAGAAATGGAGAGTTCAATTCAGGGGGCCATTGCGCATTGCAAGCAATCTCAGCAGACACTTCGTTCGAGAAAGACTGCGAGTGAAGTTGGGTTTTACTCATTGTCAACATCACTGTCAGCTTGTGAGGACAAAGATGGGCCAGACCTTTGCAGGGGATGAGAAAAAGATAGAACTTGAGTTAATGCTGTGTTCGTCTTTTCCTTCTTTCAAAAATTTGATAAATGGAGATGCTTTGGTTCAGTGCATGGATGTTTTAAATCTTTGTTAAAGTTTGTTCAAAGCCTCAATAAAATTTCTGTCCTAGACTAGTATAGAACCTTTAAATCAGAAGGCATTCAAGTATTCAACAATTTTGATTGATTGATGTGTTTTGAATCATCTGCTACCTATATTGTTAGTAGTTTTTGATATTATATCTTTCCCTTTTTGACAAGTAACAAGTTCATATTCCCTATATTGCTCAAAATCTGTAGCAAGAGTGGAAAATAAGCCTACATCTTCTTTGTGGCCCCTGATTCCATATTTAAGGACTTACAAATGACTTCGATCAGGTTAAAACTGTTTAAAGGGAAGATTACATTGTCTGATTACTGGATAAAGAGAATAGTTACTACACAATCTATATATCATTGATGAGATCAGCTCCATCATATGTACTAATAGCTAATTTAGTGCAAGAAGCCAAGAATTCAAAGAGCCGGCATCATTCCATGATGAATATTTAACTTCAAAGTAACCTTAGATTAGGCAAAGATAACCATCATTATGTCCCAGCCAATCATCGAATCACGAGTTTTGAAAACCCACCTGTCTGCCCCTTAAGAGTAGCTAAAAGACATATCTAACTCTTAATTGTTTCACAGTGTAATACCATATAATACCATACACTCTTTACTCTTTTTCTGCTTTTGAAAAATTATATATCATTAAGACTACATGTATTTCATTTGTTGATCCAAGAATCATTTTGTGTTCTTAATATATTCAACTTGAGATGAAATCTGATCAAGTGCAGGACAAAAAGCCTTTAGTTGGCTTTTGGTTCCTTTCCTTTTCTTTTCCCAGATAATCCTAGTGGACATTATAAACCTTAAATTGAGTGAGCGTGTCAACCAGAAATTTGACAGGATTAGAGCTAAAGAAAGCATTAAAAAAAAAAAATCCTAACACTTTGATGTTGTTGAGCACTATGGGGTTACATTGAAAAAGAAGGAAATGGTAGCTAGGGTTGCTAATTGCTTCAGCTCAGTCTCTTTGTTTAACATGCCACAGTCATCACTCATCAGTAACAATTAATATTTCTCATTTTTGAGTATCACACATTTTACTTGATTTTTGTAGGAATAATGTTAGATAAACCACATTTTTGGATAAGTCAGACCTAAAAAACTGCTTGGTGCCCATACATTGAGTTTCATTCTTGATAAGAACAACACAAGGACTTCATGGCTTATAAGATTCTGGGAATAATGGTATCAGCGACCATAGGCAGTTGAAAAGTAGTTCCAGTAGGGTTGTGAGAAGATTTTTCATGTATAGACATCTTTGCCTTGACATGCAGATTGAGTTCCATTCTTGATAAAAACATAACACAAGCTATACATGAAACTTCTCATAAGCAGAAGTGTAATTGCCTTGCATACCCTCAACATGATATTGTGAGTAAATGAAAGAACTATGAAATCTTTATTTAAAAGGAAAGGGTGAGAATGTTACCAATTAAGTAGCTCAGAGTATAGTGTTTTTAAGCCCTTGGTTAAATAAATTCCTAGTAAGAATTTATAAGATTGATAGTATGAGATATTTGAGAAAATTAAGATTCCATGCCCTATGAATAACTACCGTACGGACCATTTTCCCTTCATATTAAACAATTACCCTTCATATTAAAAATTTTCCCTTCATATTACCCTTTTCAAAAAAAAAAAAAACAATTACCTTTTAAATGCTTAGGTTTTATTTTGTAATTAATTGATGCTTGCTTGCTCTGTTTAAGTAATAATTATGTTTCTGGTAGTAGGTTGAGTTTAGATTGCATTAATTATTGGGTTTAGGTTTCAGTTGATGATTGATACTTGAGAATCAGGTGATTTCATATATTAGTGTTCTAGCTCTTAAGTAAATACAATAAATGAAATAAATGAAAGACATGAAGTTATAGATTGGCCCATAACATACACGTTTTGATGCTAGCTGTTTGGACCCAAAATGAACATTTTGGCCTGACAAGGCATGTGTTGGAGAAATTGAGCCAATGCCAGTGGCTCAAGCTATATATTGTCGACAAGCTCGAAATATATATTTAGAGGCTAAATAAAGCCTACTATGGAAGCATGGAAGCATGAAAAGTTAACTTTAGCACATTTTCCTACTTCGGCTAGGAGAAACCGAGCTAAACAAGGAAGGAGGGGCGGCAGACTAACCAAATGAAATCTAAATGTGCTGAAACTTTCCAGATCCATTCTAGACAGCCCAAGGATCATTTCTTATGAAGAGTGCAAGAGCTTTTTTTGAGTGGAAGACCTTCAAACAATCAGCCCAATTTTCTACAGAAGCAAAACTGGAAAACTGGACCTGTAAGAGGTCCAGCAGCATTTTCGGCCCAACCACATGGAATAAAAATCTGAAAATTTGTCAGGATGATCTACACTCATAGTGGAAAATTTCATATGAAGAAGTCGAAGGCATATAATGAAGTCTTGTTGGAGAAATAATTGAAGGAATAAAGGGGCAGAAACTGACCTAAAACCAGCTCAATATTCACATGTTCATGTTTCCTACCCACATGAAGAAAGCTAGATGCTTTTCTCTTTTTCCTTGGATATATTTTTCTTCTACAATCTCTTTAATAGATCATCACCACTTCCATGTTGCTGCACCTTCATGCTTTGCTTTCATTTCATCTTTTCTCTATCTTTTCCATATTTTACAAGTGAACTTAGATCTACTTTCATTATTTTTCTTCCACTCATCATTTCACTCTTCTTTTTCTTCCCTATATAAACACCTTCTTCTCTCATTCTAATAGACACATTCACATTCAACAACAACATCTCTAAGATGATCTAAGTTCTCTCTAGAGCAAACCTCTCTAAGAGCAACTCCTCTCCTTCTCTTTCTCTTACCGGTGATCATACTCCTAGTCCTAGTCTTCTCAGAAGCCGACTTTCAGTGCCACCAAACCCTCTGTCAACGTGCTTCGGTCCTAGTCTCCTCGGGAGCCGACGGTAGTGCCGCGACCACAACGGTTACAGAACCAGCCAAGCAAGGGTAACGCCCTAGCAACCCAGCCAAGCTAAAGTCACGCTTTAGCAAGTTCTCTCTACTTCCCGGTGGTTCTCGCTCTGCTCGATCTACAACATCGAGTATCGATTGTGATTTTCAAGAAGCTCAGCAAAAGTCCTCGCCACGAGGCACAAAGAATCCCACGACGAGGTTGGTGCTCTCCTCGTCCACAATTGCTTGAAAGAAGTCAGGTCAAGGGACACCCCCGACGACCGCACCCGAACGGTGCTGGCACGCCCGCGCAGAAAAGAGACTGTTGACCAGCTGCAACAAAATTGGAGCCAAACACTAGCTAAGCCCGGTAGTTACTGGATATATAGAACTTGTTTATACAATTAACGTGCCTTGTTTAATCGATCTAATATATAAACATACTATTCTATGGTCACGGACCATATATCTCACCTTCAGTGTCAATGAAGATTGTCCACTTGAATACCAGGAAATCAAGGAATATCTAGATCGGTAAAAGTTTAACTTTGTATACATTAAAATATACCATCCTAATTTATTGTTGTTTTTACAAGCTAGTATAACAAAGAATTTAATTATTTATTTCATGCAGCATTCTTGGGGATGATGTTGCCACTGCTTTCCACATGGACCTGCCGAAGCAGGGCTGGGTCGTGCTCGCCGATGAGCAGTATGTATCTGAAGTGTTAGGATGGCATTATATCAGAAATGCATCCATGGTTGTGAAGCCTTTTATGGCCTACAATCATTGATTGATCGTCAAGCACTGAATGTACGTGTAACGCACCTGTGTTTCAGTTGTTTTCATGCAAATGCAGGCATACATTGGTTGTAAATAAAGCATATATATGCTATGTCTATAAAACCTGTTGGATTCTTTCTTTTTTTTTCTTTGTTTTGATTTGGAGCTTCCTTCTACGAGTTCTTCGAGCTTTTGGTTTTGACCCGGTTTTTGTGAACTGGGTTCAGAATATCCTTGCTTCAGCTCATTGTTCTATTTTAGTCAATAGTCAATCTTGTGGCTTCTTTACCTATTTGCGGGTGTGCGCCAATTAAGGAGGCCCCTTATCTCCGATCCTATTATTTTCTGCCTTGCTGAGTAGGTTCTTAGTAAGGATATCTCACTGCTTGTTGCTCAAAATAAGCTAGATTGCATGGCAGCTCCGGGATATATATCTCCCCCATCTCATGTTTTATTTGCAGATGACCTAATGGTTGTCATACAGGCTAGCTCTCATGGGCCCCATGCTTTTTCTGATGTTATGGAGGACTACGGAGCCAATTTTCTTGTACTCAAGTCTCAAGCACACAGAGTGAGACAAAGAGTCATACATAAGCAATAGCCAATCATTTAAACTACCACCATTCTGAGTACGTACCTTTAGATTTAAAGGTCCATGCAGCCAATTTAAAGGTCCATGCAGCCAAAAGCCCACCGGCCACTGTCTTACATTCCATGAACACATGCATGTCATCTTCTAAGTAATCACAGCAAAAAACACATCTGACATCCGGAATTGGACACTTCTTAATCAAAGCAGCCCTCGTAGGAATTATACCTCTGTGCAACCTCCAAATAAAAGACCGAACCTTTGGAGGAACACGTGCACTCCAAATGCCCTTTCAATTCATGCAGATACTAGCAATAAGTTCCAATTCCGTTTCAGAAAATAATTCTTTGATCATGGGCAAAACCCATTCCTTTTCTTCATTGTCCATCAGGTCCTGTACCATTAGGTTATCAAACCCCTCCACAGGACAAGTCAACGGCTTGAAACTGTAAGGTAAAGGCAACCCTGATTGAGGCTCCATCACCCACTTCTTGACCTAGACCCCTCTTCAACACATCCTGCCCTCTCACAAATCACAATGCTCCGCCAAGCAAAAGACACATCACCCCGAATGGTGGCCTTCATAAAGTCCATATCACCAGCATATTATCTAGCCTTTAATAGTCGAGCCAGCAAAGAGTGCGGGTTTTGTATAAGCCTCCATCCCTGCTTAGCCGTCTAATGATTGTTTATATTCACTCAATTTTACGGTATTTACAAGTAGAAAAATCACCCTTTAAATTCAAAACTTCAAATATTAATACAAGTGCCCATGTTTAGCTTTTTACGAAATTTCAGTCCCTTAATTCGCTAAGGTTATGGGCAGCAAATTTGCTTAGAGTTCCATATATGATATATCCAAAGCCATTAAATTAAGAAATATTCTTTCAGAAAAACAAAGTACGATGACTGGTGTGAATATTTAAGCATTAGCATTCAAGGGCGTTGGGAATTTCTACAAAATAGGAAGCGGACTCAACTGATCTGAATGTACTTAATCAACCCATTCATGGTCGATATAAGGTTTTCTCAATTTGGTATTGCTTCTTAATTGATAATCAATACAAAAATAAGAAGTCAATTTCACGGTAATCGCCACCATCTACAATTTTCCATGGAAGCACAAATAAATAGCAAACGGAATAGAAATTCTAAGAGGAAAAAGATTAAAATCCCTAACCCTTTTTTTTTTCCTAGCGTTAATGGGAGGTTAACTTGGGTTTAGATTAAAATTTCTAAAATTTGTGATAGAGTGATGTGTTAAATCTAAGAACCCTTAGATTAAGCGGAGCGTCAACATCTTCACACTTTTTTCACTTTGAAAGAGCCTAGGTTTAATTAGTATATATTGTGAGTGATAGTAAAATTACTCGTTTAGCAGGTTTAGTTGTTAAGGTTTTCTAGTCCCAGATGGATTCTATCTATGCTTATATATATGGTATATAAGAGGCTAATGGCTGATATTCGTAGGTGAAGAGTACGCACGAAGCAAGAACACACGTGTAACCACGTACGTTAATATGGCTCACTTACCGGACCTGGTTATCAACCAAATCTTCCGACTTGTTACCACTAAAGCCGCTGTTCGCATGAGCTTTCTTTCTGAGCAATGGGAAGGCATGTTGTCTTCACTCCCCATGTTAGACTTTGACGAAGGTGGTGATCATCGGTTTGACAAAGACGACAACTTTATTCAGCACAGCAAGTTCATCAACATCTTACAAAAGTATTTGGAACTATGTGAGAAAGATCGAGAAGCAACAAAACAACTCCCTTAGACAAATTCAGGCTTCGCATGACGAGATACTCATCTAGAGACGCCAGTATGGTGTATAAGTTACTGTCTAGTTCAATCAGAGAAGCGTGAGAGAGTTGGATATCAGCCTTAGAGGGTGTACCGTGAAAAACTACTACTACCTGTGCCGGACCAACCTTATCAATGCAAAAACTCTAACCACTCTAAATTTGGAGTATGTGAGAATGAAGAACATTGACAGTTGTGTCGAGCCTATTGACTACTCTATCTCTATGCGCCTTCTTCCTTCTTTGAAAACCATGTCTCTTAAAACTGTTCAATTTGATCACAATGCTCTCTTCTTCTTAGTTTGGGAGTGCCCTTTCATCGAGCATCTTTCCTTAGCTTCATGTTCTTTTGAACTCTCCGAGATTCGTCTTTTAAGTCCCACACTCAAATCCTTGGAAATTAAGCACTGCAAGGCTTCTCAAGCTGAACTTTATGTCGAAGATCTTGAATCTCTTTCCATCGTTTCATCAGACTTTCCGTTGGAAAGCGTGATCTTGGAAAGATGCTTCAAATTGAAACATGTGAATATATGTGCTCAGTTCTTGGAATGGTTTTATTTACACGGACAATGCCATGATGTTAATGCCGTAATCGATGCTCCAGCCCTATTTTTTTTCAGTTTCAGAGGTCATTTAGAGTCCAAATTTTCTTTGAAAGCTCCAAATTTACGTAAATCCCATATCATACTATTGAACGAAGAATTATCCTCCTTCACCGGCCAATGGAAGCATTTTCCTAAACTGAAAGATTTTCTCCAAGAATTTGGTAGTTGCAAAGAGATGGTCCTCTATGTTGACGATTTTGAGGTTCTCATATTTCCAGAAGATTTCAGAAAGACCTCGGCTTCTGTTTGAGCCCAAAAGTAATTTTGGCAAGATCCTTAGTGGATTCAGCACAGCGGGACGATACCTGCGGCCCAAAAATAAGCCTACTCGGGCTTGGGTTACAGCTTCACCCATTCCGTGATCCATAAGGAAAACGAAACCTTATTGGAGTCGGATAGCGAGGATTGAATAGGAAACTTCAACCAATAATCCTTCTGTGGCAAGGAGCAGTCAAAACCCTAGGTATATATTCCAGGTTTCAAGGACGAGCAAAGGACCTCTCTCAAATCACTCAATCCCAGCGATTACAAAGCCTCCCCGGAGCAAACCTTCAACCTCGTTGAAACCCGGTGACCGCACGCCAGTCCTAGTCTCTCCAAGAGCCGACTGTCAGCATCACCAGATCAACCCGGCGACCGTACTTTCAGTCCTAGTCTCCCCAGGAGCCGACTGCTAGCGCAACTGCCACCGTTACTACCAGCGAAGCAAGGGTAACGCCCTCGCAACCCAGCGAAGCTAAAGTCACGCTTTAGCACAAGCCCGTGCTTTCTCCCAAACTTCCCAGTGATTGCTCTGCTTAGTTTACAACACTAAGTATCGATTCGGTGACGCGAAGAGATCACACCCAAAGTCCTTATCCGTAAGGCAAGAAGTCCTTCTCCGGAAGGCTAGAGAAGAACCTTGTGGCGAGGTTGGTGCTCTCCTCGTCCACAACGCTTGAAGAAGAAGTCAGGTCAAGGGACTCCCCCCCCCCGATGACTGCACCCCACGGTGCTGGCACGCCTGCGCACACTCTCAAAAGAGACAGTTTGCAAGCCAACTGGTTTTTGCGCCAAACAGCTTCACCAATATTGGCAGATCTCGAATTTCTTGAACTTACAATTGAGAACCCTCCTACATATGAGAGAGATAAGCAAAACTTGAAGGACTCCTTGCATTGGATGGCACCTGCTCTGAAGCTTATTGAGTCGGATGTGTATTTAAACTAGTTAGCTAGTTTCTTCATTAGGTTAATATGTAGAAATCAGGAGCACAAATCTGTTTACCTTTTATTATATTGTCGTGACAAAATGTGATCGACGCATTAAGACTGAAATCCAAGCTGTTTTTCCTGCTCTATTAGGATTCTAATTTTCTGAATCGATCAGTAATGGATCGTTTTACCCTCGTAGAAATAGGAGCTTCCCTGATCAAATCGTTAAAGGCATGCAAAACAAAAATGGTTGGGGACATTTTAAATCTTGATTCGTTCAAGTTACAACAAAAATTGTTTCTTGTTTTCACAAATATAATATATACAGAGGCCTGTTTTAAAATTTATTACAGGGCAATTGCAGCTGTTCTAATAAGGAGGAGGCAGAGTAACTGGGGACGAATACGTTACACTTATTTAACTCCAGGATCATTCCGCAAGGGGTATCTCCAAATACCTCTGCACCTATTCAAGTGTTTCAACATCCATTGTTATGGACTTATGGTGTTTCATTCTCTAATCTACAAACCCTTGCGGGATTCACACATCAGATCAAAGGGCATAGATTCGATCAATTTCCGAATTGGAGTAGTCGGAGGGCATCCACGAGTTGGATCCACTCCTCCTTGCGCTCTTATCCTTCTTCCTCAAGGCCCGGTGCCGCTTTGACTTCACCACATAATATGTCATGGTGCCAAGAACCACTGCCATTATCATTCCCCCAACAACTGTTACCAGAATTGCAGCCCACTTATGATGCCGGCCAACCACAATGTAAGAGGAGGCCATGAATGCCACTGAAGTGCACACTGACGCGAGCCACATCAACTTGTTGATAATTTCTACGACCTTTTTCTCTGCTTTTGTCTCACCTCTGACCAATGTAATTTGAACCACCACAACGGCCAGAGATGTAAAAAGAGCAATGGCATTAAAAATGAAGAAGATTTTGAATGGAGAAGAGTGCACTACCACAGCCGTCCCATCATCGTTATCGCCGCCGGGCACAGTAAATATAGCTGCAAAAGCAACTGTTGCAAATAGAACAGCCACCACTGTGACTGAGTTGGTGGCATTGTTGATTCCTTCCCTGTGGAGCTTCCTGAGGTCTTTCGAAATATTCTGAACATTTTTATTGGTTTTCTTTGTTTGTTCAAGCTGGATATGAACATCATTCTTGATCTGAGTCACTGTTTTTCTCAGTTCATCCCTTGGTTGGTTCAGTTCATTAGCTCTAACAGCACCGTATTTGTAAAGGCAAGCCCTTACATCTGCTGATTCTTCCGAAAGTGGAAGCTCTTCAGCAATGTCCAGAGCGGTTTTGTGGTCCCTATTCAGTGCATTAACATTGCTGTCTGGGAGGGATAACAACTCGTTCACTATCTGCAAGGAAGGAAAAAAAAATGTTTAGTACAGAGAAGTCATTTAGTAATTTCAATGATCAATTTGCTTACACAACTTGAAGATTGATGTCATGTATCCAATCAAAAAACATATCATACTTGAGAGAGAAAACAAAGCTTTTGAACAAACTGAGAACAATTGTGTGCAAAAGCTAGTGAATTTATACTAGTATAGTATGCAAGAAATACAAAAAAGTCAGAGGCAAAAATTTCGACTCTTCAGGAACTGCAAACCCATGTTTGCAAGGAACAATGTAAAAGATGAGGGGAAATTCTCAGCCAACTTAATCACATTTCTTCACACTCAACTAGCAAATAAGAACTTAAAAGTTCATGGCAATTATATTAACATTTACAAGTTAGTTTAGATCACAAAAGGATATTGATTGTTTTAGCAGGTTTAGCTCATATTATAGCTATTACATGTAGGAATCAAATCATGGGAAAAGGAATTGAATCTCAGAACAAAAGCTTACACACAAAATATAGCACTCCAATAGAATAGCTTAATTAAATTTTCTATACATACTAAAAACAGACAGAATTTCTTGCACACATACAAATCAAGGTTATATGTTGTTCTGCCTGCTGCATCCACTAGAGGAAGGGGTAGGGTATTCTAGCAAAAACTAGTAAAGAGTGGTAATCAAACTATGCCTTTCATCCTATCTCAAAGACAAACATATGTCTTCCATGATCCATGGCACCAAAAAGAATCCTGGTGGAAGTTAAAACAAACTGGCATCGGCTTTGCAACAAGTGCTTGAAATTCGCAAGACTCTTACAGCTTTATGATATGTAACTACATAGCATTGACTTGTTTCATTTGTTACTTAAGCCATTCACAGTTTAACAGTATTAAAATGAATTAAATTTACTACCTTAACCATTCAAAAGATGCATTAATAAACAAAAAAGGTAGAGCATAGAGCAGATATGAAGTACCTCAGCTCGCTTCTTCCTGGTGGCTACATGTAATGCTGTGTTACCGAATTTGTCAGGAAGCATCACAATTGCAGCATCTGCATCCAGTAGCAATTTCACCACCTCACAGTTTGTCCCTTTAACAGCCATATGCAAGGCAGTTTGCCCCTTCTTGTCAGTCCTTCGTGCCAATTGTGGATCCCTATTTAGCAATGCTCTTACAATCTCCACATGCCCTGGTCTTGCAGCCAGATGCAATGCATTCTTCCCATTTGATCTTGAAATTTCCAACAAGGTAGAATCCTTTGACAACAGTTCATCAACCACAGCTATATGCCCTCTTTGAGCTGCAGATATAAGTGGGGTTGCATTTGATGGGCCAATTGTCCTGCTTAGCCCAGGGTCATGATCCAGGAGTACCTGAACAATGGCTGCAAGTAAAGTACGAGTATCAATACATTGTCATACAGCAGAACAATTCATTATCATATTCAATCACAGCCTCTGAAGCTATAATCTTCATTCTACTTCAAGTCTTAGACTAGAATATGAAACCAAAACTTGAACATTAGCATTACGATACTCCATAAACCAAAATTGATCATTCTTCAAAATCGCAAACATAGAAATCAACTACTTCAACATCTCCAATTTCACCTATACAACATTCCAACAACATCCAAGGAAACCAACATATGCAAAATCCATCAAAAATTAAGTTGAAGAAATCATTACCATGGTGGCCTTGAGTTGCCGCAATATGCAAGGGACTAAACCCGGACCGATTCTTCTTCACAAAACTCTCCTTATTCGAATACTTCAACAACTCCTTCACCACATCCAGATGCCCTCTATCCGCCGCCGTGAACAACGCCGTCTCCCCCAGCTCATTCACATCATTCACCACCGCCGCCCTCACCTCAGCCACCTCCGAATCCAACTCAGCCCCACTCACCGTCCCCTCCATCTGCGAAACAATATCACGCAGAATCTGCTTCACGGCGGCCAGATCGCCCTTCTGCGCCGCCAGGTGGAGCTCGGTGTCGTTGTGCCGCCCGGTCACCTGCTTCACATACTTCTTCTTCCCCGCCTGGTCCATCCTCTTCCCGGAGTTCGACAGCACCAGCGCCGGCGCCGTTGCCGTCGATGACGGAGACGGCGTCGGCGTCTGCGACGGCGATGGGTCCGCTGGAGTCGTCATCAAACCCTTCTCTATATCTCTCTCACCTATCAAACCCAGAAAAAAAAAAAAAATCAAATCATTTCTCAGAAAGCAACAACCTTTCTACAAAAGAAGTCATCTTTAATCATGTGAGCATTCCCAGTATTTTAATCCCAATCCTTCTTTCTTCAATCAAATACAATCGAAAACAGTAAATTAAAGAAAAGGGTATGAGAGAAGAGTACCTTGTTCGATAGGGGAAGACATGGTGTGGCTATGGGGATGAGTTCATGTGAGAATTTAGATTGGGGAAAGTGGGGAAGAAGATGAACAAGATGGTGATAATGGGGAATAAAGAAATGAAGAAGAAAGAGATAAGGGTGGGAGAAGACAAAGGGAAAGAAGGTGCTGGGAAGGAAGGAAAAGCACGAGTCGTGGTTGTAGTGACGGCTGTAGACTCTTTTGGATTATTTTTTCCACAAAGATGACTTTCCATGTCACCAACACTCTCACCTGGAAATTAAACTCCACACACTATTTCACTCTTTACTGGTCTGAACTGCAATTGCCGCGAAAATACCTGTCATTCCTTTTTTTTTTTTTTTTCGTTTTTCTTCTTTTTTTTGTCTCTTTTTAGTTCTTATGCTCTGAAGTCTAATCTCGTTTGACAGAATTCACAATGAATCATAAAAATAAACAGTGTAATGAAATCCAGAAATGCCCCTTTTTTGATGAGATATTCGTTGTCGATATTAGTGTTTTTCATATTTGATGAGGGTATGCTCTGAATTTTGAGTCTTCATAAAATTTTAAAATATCGTGCTTTTGATGAATTATATTTGATATAATAATGAAATTTATTATTGAAAAAAAAAAACAATGAAACTTATCATTGAATCACAAAAGTGGTGTCATAATTGGCTTGCAATATATTTTTACATTGAATTTAATCTCTACACCTCGTATGGGATCGTAAGAGAATCGATTAGAACTTATAAATGGATTAGAACTTAGAAATGGAACTCATTTGACAAAATTTACAAGAAGTTGGAAAAAAAAATTATTTAAATAGGGTTCACGATGAAATATGTGTCGGCAATATTATTTTTACCAACGATATATTCGTCACAAAGTTTTGTCGTGAATAGTAATGTTGGATTTTTCCCTATTGATGGTATACCTCTGCCAACAACAGTTTTATCGGCACAAGTAATGCTCCTTTTTTCTTGGGTTACATATATGCATCTGAGCACAAACCTTTTCTCACTGTAATTTCATAAATGTTAGCAGGGAAAAAGAAGGAAATGATAGGGTTGCTAATTGCTTCAGCTCAATCATGTTCTCGTAGACATATATGCAACATAATCCATAGCCATTGAGAACGGCAAAATTAGTAATTTCAGTTGTGAGAAATTATTTCATGTATAGACTATGTTATGATTGTATAAATTAAGATAAAACAAGCTATACATGAAACTTCTGAGAAGAAGCTAGAGTTGTAATTGCCTACATATCATCAACATGATTGTGAGTAAATGAAGGAACTATGATTTCTTCTGTTAAAAGGCAAGGATGAGAATGAAGTGCAATCGGGGCTACCAATCAATTAACTTGGGGTCTAGGGTTTTTGTTTGGTTAGCAAAGGTCCCTAAAAATAATCCATAGTGAGATAATGGAAGAAACTAAAAGAGTTATGATTTGGATTCAAATCTAGTTATATATGTTAATGCTCAAAGTCCGGCGGTAGCCGAACCTTCGTTTAACGCGAGTCCAGTGGGCGGACCGCTACTCTGTAGACTTGGTGATCTTCGCTAGATGTCAAATGAAAGACAGGGCGTCAGAGGAAGACCGCATTGGGCGGTCTTCACTTCTCCGATGCCTAAGTCAGTCCAAACATATAGACAGCATAACAATAAATGAGTAGTAAATGCGTAATTAATGAGGAGAGAGGAGAAAACCTTTTATAGGTGAGGAGGAGTATGATCTTCTCCTTGTTTTCGATGTGGGACTGATGTGCTTCAGTCCCCAGCTTTGGGAGCTTCTGATGCCATTTTGGCACGGCGCGTGGCTGCGCGTCGGCGGTGATCTAGGGGTGATCCGAGGCTCAGGCTGTAGCCCGCCTGGCTGTGTATCTGTATGTTGTTCCTTTGGCGGGAATTAGTACCTCTGGCGGTACAATGAGCGTAGCCCATTATAGCTAATTATGCTTGTAAATGTACATGTATGTACAAGTCCCCCAAGTCTCCAGTCAAGGAGGGCAATCTTGGTTGGGGAGTTGTTCAGCGGTATCTTCCGCTAGACTTGCAACAACATAATTAGCGTCAGTGCGTTGTCAACCATGGATTTACTGAGCAAACGCTTTATACCCTTTCGGGTGGGCCCCTGCTAGGCCCCCCAGGGAGTCCCCCACTCTCCAGCGAAGATAGACCTCCGGATGGTCGGCAAATTGTTTGTTGAGGGGGAACTGCACGGAGCAGAGGGTGTTGGGTAGCGAGCCTAATCTTTAGTACCCAAGTGACGGGGGTCAACGTGCCTGATCAGGGCCGTCGTAGACTGTTGACAAGTCCCCGTGTCCCGTAGGGACGGTCTGACCGTAACGCCGCGTGGCGGTCATTGTCAGAGTGAGGCGTGGCCTCCGGATCCGCCGCTGGCGGATATCCCCCCGCTGACTGTAGTAGGAAGCAGCGTCCAGTAGACGTGCCTGGCGGTATTTTATTGAGCGATATTGCGCTGAACAAAGTACGCAGTTTGCAAGATGAAAAAGGGGGTTCCGCTAGAGGTGTATAGCGGAAGACGCCCCGCTCGCAGGATGACAAGGGAGAAATTCTGCTGGCAGGGTTTCGCTCAGCGGAGACTTCGTCACTTGGAAGGTGACAAGGGAGAAGTTCCGTTGGCGGGGTTTCGCTCAGCGGAGACTTCGTCACTTGGAAGGTGACAAGGGAGAAGTTCCGCTGGCGGGGTTTCGCTCAGCGGAAACTTTGGACGGTTAGTGATTTCTTCCCAAGTGGTTACTTCCAGTAGACGCTTCGTCTGATGGTGGTCGACACGTGGCCAACTCCTAGAGGGTTAGCGTCTGGAGGCGTGTCTCCTAAGCCTGGCCGTCTTCTCGCCATTAATGCTAGTAATTAATGAGAGTAAGTGGAGACGTGAGACACGTGTACGGTTGGTGCGCGATGTCGTTTTTGAGTGGACGGTTTAGAATGCGTTGATGTTGACATAAAAGGGGGGGGAACTCAGCGAGATTTGACACTTTGCTAAGGCTTCAAACTCTTACTCGTCGTCTTCACGCTCTGCTCGTCCGAGACTGAAGAAAGAGGCTGCTAGAGTCTGGAGATATCGTTCCCAGAAAAACGAAGATTTTCCCCACTAAATACCATTGCTCACCATCACACCGGAGTTTTTGCCACTAAGGTTGGTATTTTGATTCTTTTCCCTGTTTCATTGGATCTGTTGGTTTCTGGGTTTTGTTATTTCTAGTTTTGGGGTGCTATTTGTTCTTCTCCGGTGTGCTCTTAGGGTGTGAAGTGAGATTTGGGGGTGGGTTATGGTGTTTGGTAGAGGGTTGGTGTTTAGGGATTTGCTAGATGGTCGAATCTGGGTTGAGTGTGCTTGCTCTTGTTTTGGTATTTTCTGGGTAAATTGTTCTTGATGTTCTTGGCTATAACTGATATAGGCATAGGCTAGATCTTGTTTGAGCTAACTGATTTGGGTTTTAGGGTTTGGGATGGCTAACGTCGTAGAGATTTCGAGCAGTGAGGATTCCGGGTCTGACGTGTCGTTCAGCGTGGCAGATAGAATATTTATTGATTCGTTGCGTCCGTCTGCCCATGCAGGAACCTCACTACCAGAACCGCTAGAGGTTGAGCCGCTACAGACCATACCCTGGGAAGTAGCTATGGGTCGTGCCTCGCGTCCAGAGAGTTCTAGGGCAGGGGAAGCCGCCACTGCCAAAAATAGGTGTGACGAGCGGTTGGCGAGTAACAGCCCTGCCAGTGGCTCCGCTGCAGGGGAGAGATAGCGAGGGAGGATGCTGAGTCAGCGTGGGTCCTGCAGGACGACACCCCTGTTGACGAGGCAGGAGGGCGAATGAACGTTGCTGCCGTCAATCGGGTGAAGCGGATGTTCCGGTTGCCAGGTTCGGTGAAGCTGCGTCCGCCGACGGTGGATGAGAAGGCATCGATTCTCCCAGAGGGGTTTGCCGCCGTGCACGAGGCGATATTCCGCCAAGGAGTGACACTCCCGCTGGTGCCCAACCTTCAGATTTTGGTATGCGAGTTTGGCCTTGCTTTTGGGCAAATTTGTCCCAATATGTGGCGGTTAATGCTGGCGCTGAACTCCCTATGGCGGCTGTCCGGTTGTGAGGGGCCAACCGTGGCGGAAGTGCTGCACTTCTACAAGCTGGTGTACGTGAAGCGCCAAGGTTGCAGAGGGCAGGTGAACTTGAGTCGCCGCCAGGGAGCGCCTAAGCTGATCGAGAATGTAAGGGATTCCATGTCCTACTGGCGGGGGACCTTCTGCGTTGCCACGGCGGGGTGGGAATATCAGGCTGGGTCCAACGAGGGGGAGCCGACGTTTAGGATTAAGTCAGAGTTTCATCATATCCGAGGTTGTTTACCGGTCTCCGCTGAACATAGCTGGCGGTTTCACTTATGCATACCCTTGTATTTCTACTAACGATTACTTTGTTCATGCAACGGGCTTGCGCTACAACCTGACTCGTGAAGAAGAGTGTCACATGGCACGCATCAGAGGCTGTTGGCGGAATCGCAACTTGCTGGATTTTCGCCTTCTTACCGGTTGGGAGTTGTTGGTCGATCAACGACTGACTCGTGCCGTTGGTAAGAAATCTCCGCCACATTGTACTTTCAATCAAAGTGCCTCAGGCTGACTGGTTTGTTGTTTTTTTTTTTTTTAGAAACTCCGCCAGGTAACAAAGTGAGCCGCGACGCTTTCGATAAGGCCATGGATCCCGCAAAGATCAACAATTTCTTCGAAACCATGTATGCCTCCAGGCTGGCGGCTCAGCAGACGGTCGTGAACCCGGAAACGCTGGCACTGAGCCCGTCCGAGGTTCCAGTGGTGCTACCTATGCCGCACCACTCCCACCTTGGTGGTGACGGCCTGCCAGTCGTTCAGGCGGGGGCCAATGTGGATGGCGGGAAGAAAGGATCTGCTACCGCCGCACCGCAGAAAGAGAGGGTGCCTGCCAACAGGCGCGGCTCTCATAAGGAGAAGACGGTGCCGCCGGCGGAGACCGTTACCGTTGCAAGGGAGGAGCCGTCGGAGAGGGGATCGAGGCCTGTCGCTGGGAACACAAGGGTGCTCCAGTGAAAGCGCTGGTAGAATGACTCCCTTGATGAGGAAGAGGGGGACGACGTGGAGACCATTGGGGCCCGCCAGCAGAAGAGGGCTCGACAAGCTTCGCTCAAGGCTCCCGTGGTCGAGGAGAGAGAGACGCCCGCGAGTGACCTGGACTCGTTCGCCGCGTACGCGGAGTTCATGACCCATGGTGAGCGGGAATTTCTTTACCACCTTTGCGAGCTGCTGGGGTTTGGCGGCCTAGCGGGGATCTCGCGCCCAACGGCCATTGACCAGTCGCCCTTCAACTCGGCCTTCGGTCACCTGTCGGTTGCGCTGCATGCAATGTTTCTGGAGGCGTCGAAGCAGCCCCGGGTTGAGTGGGAGCTCAGGGAAGAGGTCCAAGGACTTCAGAGAGAGCTGGCGGAGGCAAAGGACAGGCTGGCGGAGATGGAACAGCGCCTGACAAAGGCGGACTGTGACGCCGCAGACGCCCGCGGCAAGCTAGCGGTGGCCATCAAGCGGGACTTGGAGCGGAATGAACATGTCTCCAAGCTAGAGCAAGACATGTCCCTGCTGCAGGAACGGGTGGCCGCTAAGGATAAGAAAATTAATATCCTGCAGCGGGAATCCGCCGCCAGGCTAGCCGAGGTGAAGAAGCTAGAGGGTGAAGTCGCCCGCTTGAAAGCTGAAGGGAGTCGCGCCGCGGCCGCCGCTGTTGAGGCATTCAAACAGTCGGCGGATTATAAAAAGGCAATGACTGAGGCAGCGAAGGCTGGGGCCCTAGCCAATGTGGAGATGCTGACACAGAAGGGCGCTATCGACTGGGCGAAGGCGTCCCAGTCCAACGTGCCGCCAGCTCAGAATGCCCCGCAGGCGAAAGGTGTGGTCCCCGCCCAACCTGAAGGCGCTCGCTCGGGGAGCGGAGAGAGAGGCGTACACCCGGCGGATGGCTCCCAGCGGACTCCTCTTCCCACCCAGTCGAAGGTGTCCCGTGCTGGTTTCCTGGCGGCTCATACCCGGGCAGATGGTACCATAGAGACAACAAGTCCCACCGCCGAGGGTCTGACCAAAAAAGCCGTGCACAGCCGCCGCCGCATGCTGAAGGTGAAGATGTTGACGCCAACCTCTGATGTTGGACTTTTCCCTCTTTTTTTTTTTTTTTTTTTTTTGTAGCCGCTGAGGCGTAGTATATTTTTTTTTTGTAATGAACATTTTTGGGTGGGGAGTCCCAGCCCTTTATATGAAATGAAGTTTTGAATTTTGGTGTTTGTCATGATATGCTTGTACCGCTAGGGTTTTGACTTAGAGTTTTCTTTTGTCAATCAATGAAACATTAAAGGAATTAATATTGGTCCAAGTGCACCATGTAGCGAACGTGGTCCGCTGACGATTGCTGGCGTTGCCAGTTGCCCTCGGTGCTAGACTTGGGAACAATGGTTTGAATAATTCCTCGTTTCATTGATAGCTGATTAATCAGCGTTTACAAAAGTGGGGTAGTACCCGTTGGGTAGCTTCCCTTAGCTAAATATTGAACAAAAATTTAGCTAAGTCAAGATGCTCCTGGGTAGCGGCATGACTATTTATAGTAATACCGAAGGTGTTCGGTATTCCAAGGGTGGGTCGTTGTGACGCCATCCTTGCCCATTAAGTAGAAGGTGCCTGGGCAAACGACTTCCACAATTTTGTATGGACCTTCCCAAGTTGGGCGGAGCTTTGTTGGCGGTGGAATGACTTCTTTCATTACCCAGTCCCCCAATTGGAGGTTCCGGGCTTTGACTCTGGCGTTGTAGAAACGCGATACCCGCTGCTTGTTTTGCAAGTTGTGCAAATGGGCCTTGTGTCGTTTTTCTTCTAGGAGGTCCTTGTCCAGGTTGACGTCGTCGCTGTTGGTCTCTGGGCAGTAGCCTTCGACCCTAGCGGTAGGTTGAGTGACCTCAATAGGTAGGACAGCCTCTGTTCCGAACATCATACAAAAAGGGGTTTCGCCGGTGGCGGAAGTTGGAGTTGTCCTGATGGCCCATAGGACTTCTGGAAGCTTCTCCGCCCACAAACCCTTGGCGTTGTCGAGTTTCTTTTTCAGTAGCTTCTTGATTATCTTGTTTGCTGCTTCGACCTGGCCGTTGGTTTGGGGGTGGGCGACAGAAGCAAAACTCAACTTGGTGCCAAGGTTGGCGGTGAAGGATATGAGTTCTTTGTTGTTGAACTGTGTGCCATTGTCTGTAATGATTGTATGTGGGACACCATAGCGGCAGTAGATGTTCTTCCAGAGGAAGTGAATTACCTTGGCGGTAGTTATTGCCGTCAGTGGCTCTGCCTCTATCCACTTGCTGTTGTAGTCGATAACAACAATGATATATTTGAACTGGCCCTTGGCGGTTTGGAATTTTCCCATCAAGTCGAGGCCCCACGTAGAGTGAACCCATGGGCCGATGATGATTGACAGCGGCTCTGCCGGTGCATGTGGGAGATCAGCAAACTGTTGCCATTTGTGGCAAGATCTAGATATCCGCCGGGCGTCATCACCTAGTGTGGGCCAAAAGTAGCATTGTCGCATTGTGCGATTGGCCAAGGATCTGGCGCCCGAGTGGTTGCCGCATTCTCCGCCGTGGATCTTTGCCAGCACGACCTTTCCCTCTTCTGGGGTTAAACAGCGGAGGTTGGGGTGGGTGAACCCCTGGCGGTAGAGCTTGCCATTCTGGATGTTGTAGCGGGTTGCTCTCCGCTTGAGCTGTCGCGCCTTGACTTTGTCCTCCGGCAATGTCCCGTTGCGCTTGTATTCGATAATCTCGTCCATCCAGCTGGGATTGACTTCAATGCTGAAGATCTCCGCCAGGGTCTTTGTGATACTTGGCTTGTCAAGGCACTCCACTATTGTGTCCGCTGGACTCTGATGTGGCTGGGCGGTTTCCAGTCTCGCCAGTGAATCAGCCTTGGCGTTCTTTTCCCTGGGGATTTGTGTGATGGTGTGAAATTTGAACTTTTTGAGCAGTGTCTTGACGTACCCCAAATATGCCGCTAACTGTTGGTCTTTGGCTTGGAAGCTGTCGTTGACCTGGTTAACGACTAATTGAGAGTCGCTGAAGATGTTGACGCTGTCAGCGCCTGAGTCGATGGCAAGGAGTAGGCCGGCAATGAGTGCTTCATACTCCGCCATATTGTTTGAAGCTTTGAAGTTGAATTTCAACGCGTATTCCGCGTTCAGTCCCCTGGGTCCTGTTAAGATGACTCCGGCGCCGCTGACCTTGGCGCTAGCGGAGCCGTCCACATACAGGTTCCAGTTTGAATGTAGGGGAGCTGATTCTTCAGCGGTTACCATTTCCGTTCCGGGCTCTGTCTCCGCGCCGGGTTCTGGCTGACGCTCGGTGAGTTCAGCAATGAAGTTTGCCACCGCCTGGCCTTTCATGGCGGTTCTTGGTTTGTAATCAATGTCGAACTCGCTGAGCTCAATGGCCCACTTGCTGAGGCGCCCCGAGTGTTCAGGGTTCTGCAATACCTGCCTCAACGGTTGATTGGTTAACACATGGATTGTGTGGGCCTGAAAGTATTGGCGGAGGCGTCTGGCGGCAATGATGAGTGCGAGAGTGAGTTGCTCTAAGGGAGGATATCTTGTTTCTGCTCCGTTCATGCCTCTGCCGGTGTAGAATACTGGGAGTTCCTCCTGGCCCTCACGCCGGACAATGGCGCAGCTTACCGCTGATATTGATACCGCTAGGTACATGTACAGTGTTTCTCCCTGCACAGGAACGGAAAGGTGTGGGACTGCCGCCAGGTATTCTTTCAAGCCCTGGAACGCCGCCTGACACTCTGGGTTCCAGTCGATGACTTTCTTGTGAGTTGTTTTGAGGACTTTGAAAAATGAGGCACACCTATTGGTGAGTCTGGAGATGAATCGAGAAAGGGCAGTTAACTTGCCCTGGAGACATTGGATGTGTACCTTATACTCAGGGTCCTCCAGGTTAAGTATGGCTTGTACCTTGTCCGGGTTAGCTTCGATGCCTCGTTCGCTGACGATGTAACCCAGAAACTTGCTGGCGGTGACGCCAAAGAAGCACTTTTCTGGATTGAGGCGCATACCATAGGCCAGGAGAATGGTTTCTATGATCTTGAGGTTTGCCACATGTCCGCTGGCCTTTATGCTCTTGACCAGCATGTCGTCCACGTAGACCTCGATTATTTTTCCGAGATGTTCCGCGAACATAGCGTTCATCAGTCGCTGATAAGTTGCACCGGCGTTCTTTAGACCGAAAGGCATCACATTGTAGCAGTAGAGGCCCTTGTCGGTGGTGAAGGTGGTGAACTCCTGGTCGCCGGGATGCATCTTGATCTGATTATAGCCGGAGAAAGCGTCCATCATGCTAAGGAGCTCATGCCCGGCGGTTGCATCAACCAGTTGATCAATGCGAGGTAGCGGGAAACTATCCTTTGGGCATGCCTTGTTGATATTTTTGAAGTCGACACACATCCGTCACTTTCCGCTGGGCTTTTTAACCATGACCAAGTTGGAAATCCACTGAGGATAGATGACTTGGCGGATGAACCCAATGCCCTGGAGCTTAGCAACCTCCTCTCCTATTCCCCGGTACTTTTCCTCATCAAAGGCCCTCCGCTTCTGTTTGATGGGATAAAAGGATGGTTTGATAGTCAACTTGTGAGTGATGATTTCAGGAGAGATATCTGGCATGTCTGCGTATGACCATGCAAAGACGGAAGCATTGTCACGTAGGAATTGAGAGAGTTCTGCCGCCACCTCTGGGTCTAGTTGGGCGCCTATGCGGACTGTCCGCTCAGGGTGCTCGTCCGAGATGCAGACAACCTTCAACGACGTTTCCGGGTTGACCGGATCCTTCTTTACATACTTCTTCTCCTCATCTCTAGGATCCTCGAAGATATTTGGTGGCGGTGCCTAATTACCCACCGTCAGGATTTCATGGCGGCGCGTTGACTGCTCTATAGTCGTTGAATAGCATTCTCGTGCCAACTGCTGACTTCCCCTCACACAGCCCGTGTCTTTGGGTGTGGGGAACTTCATGAGAAGCATGTATCCGGCGATGATGCACTTGAGCTTGTTGAGTGCCGGTCGTCCAATGATGGCGTGATACGAGCTGAAACAGTCGACGACTATGAACTCTGTATGTACCTCCGCCATGCATGGACTAGTGCCAATGGTTAACCGCATGTAGTCGGAACCCAGCGGTTGTGTGACGTCGCCGGAGAAGCTGAGCAGTGGCTCGTGATCCTGGAGTAATTTCCTGTTCCGCTTGAGGTGGTTGTAGCAACCGCTGAAGATGACGTTGACAGCGGACCCGCTATCTACCAGAATTCTCCCTACTGAAAATCTGCCAAGAATGGGGTCGACCAAGAATGGGTCGTCATGGGGTAAATGCACTCCACGCTCCTCCTCCTCTGAGAAGGTAATAGGTTCCCAACCTGACTTTGGGAGTTTGGCGGATCTCTCGTAGCGGATGTTGCAGACTTCCTTTGGGTGATTAGCGCGTGCATAGCGCTTCCTTGCCCTGTGAGACATGCTAGTGATTGGAGCACCGCCGTCGATGGTGTTGATGCGGCCTAAGGTCTCAACATTGGCGATCACAGGTGGCGGTTGGCGCACCTTGAACTGCTCCATCTTGCCGTCACGGTACAATGTCTCAATGGCCGTTTTGAGAGCATTGCAGCTGTTGGTATTGTGACCGCTATCCTCGTGGTATTTGCACCACTTGCCGGTGTTTCTTGGTTTTCCCATTTTTGGGTATCTTGGTGGGGGTGGCGGTGGGATCTGATCCTTGCATTGATTGTATATTTCCTCATACGAGGCTGTGAGGACTGTAAACACTGCACACCGCTGAGAGGACTCCGCCTGTTTATTGTGGTTATCCCCATGGGTTGGGCGGTTGCCCTTGTAGTGTTGGTCCCTCTGCCGCTTGTTCTGGTGGTGGCCCTGCTGCCACTCCCTCTTCTTGTCAGTTGGCGGTGCTGAAGGGGTCTTGTTAGCGGTTTCCTAATGACTGGAGGATGGTTGTGTTGACTTTGTTGGTGTTGCTGGTGGCGGTGGGGTTTCTCCATATGTGATGAATTCCGCCTGGGCGTGAATGACCGCCTCACTCATGACGTGGTCATATGCCGCATTTGGATGATTGTAGTTGAGGTGATAGAGGAATGGCCCCTTGAGGAGTCCCTGCTTGAAGGCCGCCGATGCCATTGTTTTGTCTAGATCGAGGCACTGAGATGCTGCCGCCCGCCACCTTGTGACGAATGCCTTCAGTGATTCGTCTGCCCCTTGCTTGACGCTGAACAGCTGACTTGTGTTGTGATGTCCGGAGACAATAAGATGAACCGAGAGAGGAAGGCGTGTGATAGTGCATGGAATGAATCAATGGACCCTGGCGGACACTCGAAGAACTAGTTCATAGCCTCACCATCCAGCGTTTCGCTGAACAAGTGGCACAGGGTGGCGTCGTCAAATCCCTTGTTGTTGGTGACCTTCTTGAAGGTGTCCATATGGACGAAGGGGTCAGACATGCCGCTGTAATGTGACATCTTTGGGGTTTTTGCATACGCTGGTCTAATAGCATGCAGAATCGCAGCGGTGAAGGGCCCAGGTCTGGAAGCGAAAAGTGGATTCTGAGTTGGCGCTGGGGCGCCCGGATTAATCTCTGCTCCAGTTGTTGCATCCTTTCCAATATCTGGGCGGTTGCATCGCCGGCGGAACCAGCCTGGATATTGCGCTGGACCTGTCTGCGCCTTGGCGCAGGCGGATTGCCTTCAGTCCTCACCCTAGCTTCCGAGCGGTTGGTATGTGGCACTGATTCCGCCTCCTGCTCCAACATTAGTTGGGGGATGGGCAGTGGTCCCATCCCCAATAGTTCAGGTGGGTCCAGCGGTACCTGCATCTGTATGACTGGCCCCGGTACCAATGTGCCGGTGCCGGGTCGACTACGCCTGGTGCTACGTGATTGCTCGCTCTGCGCTGCATTGGCGGTGGCTTCCAGCGTCCTCTTCAGTTCATCAAAACGTGACATCAGCGTAGCCACTTGTTTGCCTTGTGAAGGTCCGCCAGTGCCAGCTCGTACATGGTGGTGAGATCTTGGCCTGGTGGGCGGCTGCTGCTTGGATTTGTCTCACCGCCGGGATTGTTGGCTGGGGTGGTGAATAGTGCGCGGTTAACGCCTACCGCTGGGTCGGGGGGTTGGGGAATAGCGGACTGGTCCGCCTGCTCTTCAGCGTTTCCCCCGCTACCATTAGTCATGGTGATTGTGGTGGGATGACCTTTCGTTCAAGGGTTCCCACAGACGGCGCCAATGTTAATGCTCAAAGTCCGACGGTAGCCGAACCTTCGTTTAACGCGGGTCTGATGGGCGGACCGCTACTCTGTAGACTTGGTGATCTTCGCTAGCTGTCAAATGAAAGACAGGGCGTCAGAGGGAGACCACGTTGGGCGGTCTTCACTTCTCTGATGCCTAAGTCAGTCCAAACATATAGACAGCATAACAATAAATGAGTAGTAAATGCGTAATTAATGAGGAGAGAGGAGAGAACCTTTTATAGGTGAGGAGAAGTCTGATCTTCTCCTTGTTTTCGATGTGGGACTGATGTGCTTCAGTCCCCAGCTTTGGGAGCTTCTGATGCCATTTTGGCACGGCGAGTGGCGGCGCGTCGGCGGTGATCTAGGGGTGATCCGAGGCTCAGGCTGTAGCCCGCCTGGCTGTGTATCTGCATGTTGTTCCTTTGGCGGGAATTAGTACCTCTGGCGGTACAATGAGCGTAGCCCATTATAGCTAATTATGCTTGTAAATGTACATGTATGTACAATATATATGTTATTAAGATCCAAGTGAGATATTACGAATAAATGCCTGCATAGACTCTTATCTTTGAGGAGCCGCACATCTTTTTCTCTCAAACCCTAGGAACTTCGGTGTTCGTCAAGCGGTACTTGTCCGGTGGTGGCCTAGCGTCAGAGCTGATCTTGGTCGCGGTGATGTGGGGGCTGCTGCCGAACGGGTGGTGGTTATCGGCCTTGCCTTCGGGTCTTAGGGAAATTTTGCTTGGAGGTGGGACAGTGATGGCCATCGACATCAAATCTGGTTTCGATGCAGCGCTAAGTTGGGTGAGATCGCAAGCAACGGTTGATCATGGGTTAGTGTCCGGCGACATGATTTGGTTACCAGGCAGCGGCAGCTCGTGGAGATCAATGGCGGATCGAGATTTTGGGTTTCCAGGTGGGTTTTGGTCGCATCGTCGTATCAAACTCTATGGAGACGGCGTCAAGGTGGGTCAAGACTTATAGGGGTGTTGTGGTGGCCGGCGTGGTGCTTTCGACAATGCTGCACAATGCGGCAGAGGCTGGTTTGTGCCATGCCAACTTTTTGTGCTTTTGGGATAGTTTTTCCTTTGGGCTTCTGGGCAGCAGCCTTTATTTCGGGCTTTAGGGTTTTCAAGGTTTTGTTTTTATTCCAATAACTCCCTTTTGTTTGGGGAAGATAGTGGGTTTTGGCCCAATTTATACTTGCTTTTTTAGTGAGCTCTAGTCTACATTGCTATGGTTTCTAATTTTTACACCAAGTTAATGAATCTCCTGGAGTACCACAATTGAGTGCATTGACGAAAGGAGATTCACGGTAGTTTTCTCAGTGTAAGCTGAGATTTGTAGTTTTGTAGGCTCTTGAATATTTGCGCGACAATGTACTAGTGGATGGTACCCGTATTCCCTTACCTGCTTGACCACTGATTTAGGGTACAAGCATATGAGGTTTATTTGTATGTGATGTTCTGGCTTTGGGATTAAATGAAATCTCTATTACTCTGTCAAAAAAGTGAGATATTACGAGTGTAGGTCAAATTGGAAGTTGATCATATTATCTTTTAAATGCAGTAAAATTAGAGATCAACTTCCAATTAACTCGTTTAATGCTGCAAATAACAAACAACCTCGGTAGTCAACTAGTTTCTAAGTTGGTGCTAAAGAAAAGTAGGAAACAAGTAACTAAAAGCTTTGTACACAACTGATGTGATCGATGCATCCAATTACTTTTTACTAAGGAGTAAAGATATAACTAGATTCCATTATATTTAATCTAATCATATAATTTAGGGAAAATGTCCAAATACCCTAATTTTGGGGAAATTTTTCCCACTTGCCCAACCAAACTTATGGATTTCCCAATTACCCATAAGATACTAATTTTGTTCCTTAATACCAAAATAAGTTTGTTTTTTTTTTTGCTTTTTTATTTTTTTAGACCATTTTACCCTCTCTCACTTTGTCACATAGAGAGAGAAAAAGTGAAAAAAAGAAGAAGAAGTTATCGGAGACTTCACCGGAGCTCGCCGGTCGTCGGAATCCGATTGCTGACTTTAGTCACCTGATTTTGCCGAAAACCTCGCCGGATGTCCCCAAAGAAGTCATTGGAGATCTCATGGGTCACTGGAGAAGCCGCCGGAGACTATTATTGTCCCCCAATAAAACCAAATAAACTTTTATTTCTCCCCAATAAAAATTTATTTGTATTGAGGAGAAGAGGGTCTAACCTCCCTAAAATTAGACAAATAAAAAAACTGTCATTAGCGAAAGAAAAAAAGAGAGAGCGTGTACCCTCCGGCAGCTCGCCCTCGTGGCGGCGTCGTCGGACGGGATAGAATCGGATCTAGTGTCCGGTGGTATTCTTCAATGGAATAAGGCCAGTCGCAGAGTAGGCTGTGTAGAAGCTTCGAGGTCTAGATCGCGCGGTGGTTTTGCCGGAGTTTCGTTGCAGATTCGGCGGCTTGTGGTGTGCTGGGGGTCGATCTCACAAGGAAAGGGAGGAGGACAGCCGAAGAAGTCGTGGCTTGGTGGTGCGAGAATGGGTTCTGAGCGACACAGATCGGACCGGAGATCTCCGATCTGGTTGGTGTTGTCTGGACCCGTCGTGTGGATAGGGACGGTTTCAGATCGGATCGGCGTGTTCTGATCTGGTTTGGATTGGTTGGAGCCTTCCAGTGGGGGGGGAGGTGTAGTTGGATGGGGCGGCGATGCTTTCGGGCATGGTGGGGAGATCGACAAAGTGGAGGGACAGCCGGCGTGTGTTCGTTGCGGTGGGTGTGCTGCCGACAATGGAACGCAGAAGGCTGCTAGGTGTGGTAGGATGGCCGCCAGTGGGTGGACGGCAACGCTTTCTCTTGCAGATCTGTGGTGAGATGCTTGCAGGCAGCTGTTCTCTTCGATTGGGCTAAGTGGGGTTTGGGCCTGGGCTTGGGCTAAGTCTATGGGCCCAATTTCCCTTTATTTTCTGTTTTATTGCTTTTGGTTTTTATTAGTTAATTGTGGTTATATGTCGATAATAAGTCCCTACCGAGTGGTGGTAGGGCGACGTGGGCTCTGTCCAGGACGTACTGCACCTTTTGTGTGCCTGGTCTGCCCTAGTTAGGTGGCGAGTTCCCAAATGGTCGTAACCTCCTAGTGGCAGGATGAAACTAAGTGTCATCGGACTAGTTTTCCGGTGGCAACATAGTGGGAAAGCTGATTTTATTAGTATATTATGGCTTCGAGTAAGCATTTACTTTCCGGTATGTCACCGTATTTGTAAAGCGAATAGAGTAGCCAGCAGTGCACTCTTCGCTAGTTAGTGCCTATTTAGAATGCACACTTATGTGGAGACTCTCGTTATTATCTCGAGCTATTCTTCTTATGCTTATTGTAATTTGGAGTTCAGATATCATGTCACCCCCCCCCCCCCCCCAATGTATTCTAAAGTTTCATTAATGATCAAGGCCTAAGGGCAGCTGTGCAAGCCCTTTTCAAAAAAAAAAAACTTTCATTGTGGAAAAAGATGAGGAAATTACATCAATTCAAAACATTTTATTGGGAGGCAATAAAAGTTTATAGAGTTTTATTGGGGGGCAATAAAAGTTTATAGAGTTTTATTGAGGGGCAATAAAAGTTTATTTGGAGAATGGAAGACTAATCTCTCTAAAATTAGACAAATAAAACTTTAATTCAAGAATAAGATGAGTATTCAAGTAAATCCAAAATATGTGTCTGGCCCAAACTCTAGGTTACTTGTGCAAGTTGTAATAGGGTTTATGTTAGAGATATTCTCGGAGATATTTGTAGATATCCAATCATTGTACGATTACCTTTCCATTTACAACTCTGATTCTATGCTTGTAACCCCTATTATCAATTAAAGCACGACTCAATTCTCTCCCAATTTCAGTTTTCCAAAAACAATGAGGATATTACATCAATCCAAAATATTTTATTGGGGGGCATAAACTAAAAGTTGACTCTCTCTTTTTTATTCACTTTTTGAAGAAAATATCTTCAGGGAAGTTGTAAAGGACGTTAAACTGAATCCGTGGATATGTTATACGCTAAAATGGGATTCAAGCCATCTTTTCAACCATATATGTCTTGCAACATGTTATTCACCATACACAATGAATTGAAGACAAGAAGTTTCAGCCCTTTTCTGACATCTTTTCCAAATTTCGGCCAACTCCGGCCAAATTAGAAGAAGAGACCGACTGGGCTTTGTTTGTCTTGCAATCTCTAGAAACCTTACAAGTATCACATTTCAATTCAAACCAAAGACGAAGATTCGGCAACTGGAATTTAGTGGCAGTGCGAGAGGGAGAGAGAGAGAGTTTTGTGGCAGTGCGTAATTCTTGATTTTTTGGAGTCTAAAATGGACATTTTACTTTTAAATTGGGTAAGTGGGAATAAAAATCTCTTGGTGGAGTAAGTGAGAATATCCTGGCCTAATTTTGTGCATTGGGTCAAGATCCCTAATTTGGTGGCACGTTTACTTACTTAGATGTTTACTTACTTGGAATGAAAAAAAAATCATAAATCGAAGACAACTGGAATGGGAGAAGAAAGGAATCATTCTTGATTCCGGAGGCCTGGATTCCTCAAGATCCCCCCCCTTCGTAATCAAATTCCTAAGTATTCAGGAATGGATTCCTAGTAAGGAGGTAGGACCTACACCCATTCTGATTCTTTATGTGTCAGTAAACGTATGAATACTTTTACCCCGAAATCATTCCGATTCATTTATGTGTTAGTAAATATTGCACAACTACTTGTACCCTGGAACTATTCCCTCCATTTTCATTCCCATTTCAAGTAAGTAAACGTGACCGGAATGGAAGACGTCATGAATCGGAGACAATTGGATGACACGTTTACTTGGAATGAAAAATAATTATGAATCGGAGACAACTGGAATGGGAGAAAAAAGGAATCGGTATTAATCTGGAGGAGTTGATTCCTAAACTCATCTCCCCCATTCGTAATCAAATTCCTGAGTATTCAGGAATCGATTCCTTATAAAGAAGTGAGACCTACACTCATTCTGCTTCATTCATGTGTTAATAAACGCATGAATACTTTTACCCGGAATCATTCTGATTCCTTTATGTGTTAGTAAACGTAGGAATGGTTTTACCTCGTAATCATTTCCTCCCATTCCAAGTAAGTAAACGTGCCCGGAATGTAAGAAGAAAACAATCGGTATGAGAATCATTTATAAACTCATGTCCCACCTTGGTTATCAAACTCTCCAATATAATGAGGTGGGACCCACACTCATTCTAATATCTATATATGTTAGTAAATACATGATATATATGAAATATAATATTGGAATCATTCACACTCTCTCATACATCGAAATCATTTCTTTTATTTTCATGCTCATTTCAGGTAAGTAAATGTGTCATAAATTCACCATTGTATATATAGAAATCAAGGATTAGTTTGACCAGTAAGAGCAACTCCAACAGCTTCCCTATAATTTTTGTATAATAAGAAAGCAAAAGTTAAAGTTTTAGCATCTTTTTCTTCTCCAACTCCAACAGATTCCCTATTTTACAACAATCTCTAAAATCTCCATATTCTTCCTTAAAATTTTAGAGATTGCTGTAAATATAGGGAATTTGGTTTTCTCTTTCCTCATTTTCCCTAAAATAGGGAAAGTTATAGGGAATCTGTTGGAGCAAAAGAGGCTTTTTTTTTCCCTAAAGTGGAGAAAAATCAAAATATGGGGAAGCTGTTGGAGTTGCTCTAATACATCGTCCTAATTGTTTTTGGTCGAACATGTATGCAGCTATCTTGGTGAACATGTGACATCGGCATACCACAAGGATCTTCCAAATCAAGGTTGGATAGTGCTGGTACATGTCGCACCAATTTGTGGATGACACTGGGACATACATGGTCCTAAGCTTGTGAAGCCTCCTTTTGTCATCGATTACTGAGAGAACAATTAAGTATGACATTATGTGATATATTAACTCTATTAATTTCAAAAAAATTTGGTTGTTTCGTACAATGATCTAATTGTTGTTTTATTTATTTATCGGGATCTAATTATTTTTTTTGTATTAATTTAATTAATTTGGATACTATTTTCTTTTATAATTTTCACGAAAATTGTAACTTCAGTTCAACAATCAATTAACAAAAGTTCATTCATATTACACAAGCAAATTGCCCTCTCGTTTTTGTACATAGAAGTATGGATGCGTTAAACATGCAATAATAGTTGGAAAGAGACTTGCGACCAGTGAAACCTCCATTTCTACATCAGCCTACATGCTACATCGATCGGATCTTTGCTCTTAGCTACACCCGGCCCAAATTCTTCACCAAATCAGTCTATTCTTTATTGTTACTCCAATGTTTGGGGCTTATATGTTAGTTTAGTTTCTGACAGCTTTCTGTTCTCGTCTATGGGCTAGTATGTGTTCGTTTCCATCTGTTTTATGACAAGCACAATTTTGGGCCTTGAAATGTTGGCTTGGTGCCCATATCCTCTATTAATCAACCCTAGGGAAAATTCTTCAGTGCACGGCGGGTGGAAGTGCACGACAATCTGAGCCGTACAATGGAAGTGCACATCCTATCTCAGCCGTATAATACGTGGGCTCGGCTATCAATATATGGACCATCCAATCACCTTTGCTGCACATGAGTCGTGTATGTACACCGCCGTGTACTGAAGATATTTCAAACCCTAGACCCTAAAACCCAAGGAGGGTTTGCTTTTTCTTAATAGCTTGCCTTGAATGGTTCTCCCAGTTTTATGATATAGTTATGGAGGGCGATTGGTCAATATACATTGCCTATAAAGTAGGTGATCTTTGCCGATTGCGGATTTGGATCCTCTAAAGTTAGTATTCTTGAATTGACGTAAATTTCATGAAATCTTGCTCAATCTAATGGATTTTATTGTGCCACATAAGCTGACATTCATTTCTACACTATTTTTTCTCAATTGACTGTTAACGTTGTTAAGATGTGGTAGAAGAAGAAAAAATCCATTCCTCTAGTCCTCCTTTGACGAACTTAATGGATGCACTTCTCATATCCCTTCTATCAAGGGCGGATTTAGGGGGGTCGAGTATAGGTAGCTGCCTAACCTCGAAATTTAAGATAAGCTATGGAAGTCTCTTTGGTCTTAGGGTTCTGCATAATTCTTTTATGAAGGAGATAGTAAGAGGGTTGGGAATAGGCCTCATCAAAAAGCCCGCGGATCAAGTGGGCCGATGGAGGTCCGCCGGCCCTGAGGGCCAAAAGCTCGGCCCGGCCCTTCAAAAGCCCTCAAAAACCCAGCCCGGCCCATAGATCCGGCCAGCCAAAAGCCCACTAGGCCCGGCCTGTAAAAGCCCGCTAGGCCCGGCCCATAAAAGCCCGCAAAGAAAAAATATTATATAAATAACACATAAACTGTTATGCAGAATGCCTAACTTCGCTGAACTACTGGGAACTGCTCGAACGGAATTAGGAGTTGTACCCTATATGCACGGAAAGCCCCATGTGTCTTGTTTCTGAGGAATTTTACGGTTTGCAATTCCGACTTTTCTAGAAGGAGTTATGGCAATTTAAGTGAAGAAAGTTCAGCTTGAACGAGAATCTGCAACACAGAAACTGTTGTGCAGAACACCTAACTTTGCTGAATTACTGGGAACTGCTCGGATGGAATTCAGAGATGTACCCTATATGCACGGAAATCCCCATGTGTCTAGTTTATGAGAAATTTTACGGTTTGCGATTCTGACTTTTCTAGAAGGAGTTATGGCAATTTAAGTGAAGGCAGTTCTGCTTCGACGGGAATCTGCAACATATTTTACAAGTTCATGTCTAGAACCGAACTTCGCTGAATTACTGGGAGCTGCTCGGATAGAATTAGGAGCTGTAACCTATATGCACAAAAATCCCCATGTGTCTAGTTTCTGAAGAATTTTAAGGTTTGCGATTCCGACTTTTCTAGAAGGAGTTATGACAATTTAAGTGAAGACAGTTCAGCTTGGACGGGAATCTGCAACATCTTTTACAAGTTTATGTCTAGAAGGCCCAGCACATATATTTGGAAATTTTCAGTGAGCCACATCATCATTATATGTGTGTGTGTCTCTTTGTGTGAGTGTGAATTTGTTGTAATTTGGCTTATGGTGAAATTGGACATTCTCATACTTCTATATAGAATATGTGTCTATATATTCTACATGTCATGACTACGGTTGACCGATTCGATCGGATTCGAAAATACGGTGAAATTGGCTAAATTTTTTACCACACTCATAATTTATTGTGATAATCATATCCAACGGTTGGTTTTTCCATTTTCTTTTAATTGATAGAGGTTGCCCTTTGGAGGGTATGATATATAAATATTTGTTTATAAGAGTAACTAAGTTTGACCTAGTTGATCGAATTCGAAACGAGAACTAAATTGGCTGGATTTTCTACAACCACCACAAAACATTACAATCTCTCCATCGAGCGGTTGGTTTCTCCGAATTCATTTTCCATTTCATGGTTGTTTTAGAATAAACCTCAACAATTTAAATGCAATGTATAAGTCAATACAACTTTAGGAGACAAATTGGTATAGGCCAACGTCTTTGTAATTAAAATTAAAGTTTTTATCTTATGTTCACGCACATCCATCGATAGAATATTTACAGACGTGATGTGAAAAAAATAAGCACGTTTCGCGGTCGTCATGCCATCGGTCAACTAAGAAGACATACAAGTGACGACGGTTGACCAATTCGATCAGATTCGAAAATATGGTGAAACTGGCTAAATTTTTTACCACACTGATAATTTATTGTAATAATCTCATCCAACGGTCGGTTTTCCCATTTTCTTTGAATTGATAGAGGTTGCTCTTTGGAATGTATGATATATAAATATAGATTTATAAAAAAAATTAGTGTCTTTAAATATTTATTATAAATAAAGCCCACAAGACCTGTCCCAAAAAAGCCCGCAAGGCCCGGCCCAAAAAAACCTACAAGGCCCGCTTTATATGAACAGGCTTGGATCATTCGATTTACAATAAAGCCCGGCCCGCCATTATTTAAAAATATAGTAAGGCTCGGCCCGACCGGTTGACGAGGCCTAATTGGGGACAATACCCTGCACGTCCTTTCTGTTTCTTCTCTCCAATAAAGACACCGCCTGGTAGTTAATTTGAAATCTTTAATTAGGGCTAAAAGTCATAACTAGGTTTAAATACAATTAAATATAAATAACACTAGAAACTGTTCCCACCCTATAGAAGTGGGTAGTTAGTTTATGAAAATAATAAATTTTCTTATTAATTATTTATTTAAGTTTTGACTTTTTTATCTATGACAATTAGAAAGATATATAAAGTAACCACTAGGTTGTGGTAGGGTGGCCGAAGGTCCCAGTAGCTTGCTATCTCACCTCCAATCAAAAAAAAAAAAAAAAAGATATATAAAGTTATTTAATATTTTAGAGGTATAAAAGTAAAAAAATTCAGTTATGGTGAGCAATCACTATTCTCTTAAATATAGTACAGATAATACTTGTCAAAAATATAACATACGAGTGCTGGCATCAGCATCATCACTATTTTACACTAAGTTTAGAGAATTGTATATTTCTCTAAATATTTTTTGCATAAACTTTTTTCTTGATAATATAATATTTATACTTTTATAAACTACAAACTATACTCCTCTCTTCACCAGCAGCTACTACTTCGCATTCAAAGTTGTGTCATTGAGTAATTATACCAAACAGAAACACAGGTCAGCTGCACAGACCTTTATTATTGAAATTTATTACTTCGAATGGTAACTGGTAAGCTGGTACGGACAGCGAGCATTGGCCAAGATTGTATCGGGATGGAGTAACACATGGGTGAGAACTTTTCTAAAATTATTGACAATTTATTGTGTATGAGAGACGTTGCAGTATGGCATATTCAGAAGCTGCATCTGCAATCTGTATTTTCATTTAACATTGCGTGTATCAAATGGTGCAGAACAGTACTGCAAGATATATAATTAATAAACTTTCCCAATTAAGAACCATTCTTAATTAGGTTTTCATGAAATGAGAAACTTTTTAATTCACCACCTTTCTCACTTTTCTCCTTTTGGAAATGCAATCTGTTGTGATTTCTTGAAAACCTCAGAAAATAGGAATTTCCATGACCTCTATATATATAATCATACTTTTCAAGCTCTTTTTTTTTTTTTTTTTTTGATAACATAGAATTTTAATTATCATGTGCGGAGTTAGTACTTCAAATTTATTTCAGAGTCCATTAGAGTAAATTTTTTGAAACAAAAATCTGACAGCACTACTGTCATCAATGACTGTCCCTATATATGCGGGTTAGGACAGGACACACTTGACCACTGATTTGATTCCAGTAGATATAGACAGTATAAATTATTAATACAGAAATTCATTAGATGGATTTTGTATCTGATGTAGACTTGGTGGACCTTGAATTACATTGCAGAACATGAAGCTGATAAGAAGCATTTAAATTCATGTATCCATGCCATAACAGAAACCTTAATTTATTAATTAATTTGGCAAAACAATAGTACAATACATAGACGCACCTGCTCTAGACGGTTTATATGTATGAGATACATGCCCTATTATCTTTTGACAAGAAGTTCATATGACAAATTTGACGCTGCCCTTTACATGAGCAACTTCAAACATTATATATATATATATATATATATATATATATATATATATATATATAACAACCGAAAAGAAAAATAATTTAGTCCAAGTACTATCGAAAACTTAAGCGAGTATTTTGCTGAAATCAATCCTAACAAAGTTGAGGCATTCATCATTAAGCCAACTAAACTTTTCCATGAAAGGGTTGCCTATAATATGTGGAGGGTAACTATCTATGCAGCTTTTCCAAACATTGGCATCATCCAAGTCCCTCAGTACTTCCCAAACAATATTGTTGCACTTAAAACCTGCTCCAAATCCACTCATAAGAATCCTATCACCCTTCTTGAGCCTCTTTTTGGCTTCCATGTATCCTAAAGCATACCAAAACCCAGCAGCTGATGTGTTACCAAATCGGAAAAGCGCCATTCTAGACGGCTCGAGATCATACTCGCTTAATGCTAAGCTCTTGCCAATCCCATCTATGATTGCTCTTCCACCAGGGTGGATGCAAAAGTGCTCTATTCCGGCCTTCATATTCAAACCAACTCCAACTACTTCTAGGTTTTGGCTCTTGGTACCACTTTTCTTCCGCAGCCTAGACTCCACCAGGTACCGGAGTATTTCCCTTAGTGGAAGTACTTTTGGCACTAGAACTTGTAGGTTTATTGTGAGAGCAAGAGCTGCTGCTTTTGTGAGGTATTTGGTAAGCCGAAAACCTAGGTAACCACTATCATCTTCTAGCTGTATGCAAGAATTGTAAGCATCATCATTCGAGCCGATATGTGTTCTTACCAAAGTCTTCAATTTCAAGATAGCTTGGTGCTTAAGGTATCTTCTATTGGTGAACAGCATCGAACAGCCTCCTAACCGAAACAAACAGTTGGTAAGCATCATGGATTTTTCTTTGCCGCAATACCAGAAAGGAGCCATGGACTCTGTGCTCACAACAATGGCGTATGAGTCTTTGTATGACTTGAACAAGCCCTGGACAACATCAACGGCCACTAGGCTTGCGCTGCAGCCCATTCCGGAGAGGTTGAATGTCTTGATGTCCTCCCTCATCTTGTAACGGTTCACTATTCGAGATGTTAGGGAGGGTGAAGGGGAGAACATGGAGACATTGACCACGAGAATGTCGATTTGTGATGGGGAGACTGAAGGGTACCTGGCGAAAAGCTTGTCAAGTGTATCGAAAATGGTTTCATCCATCTCAGAGAGTGAATCTGCTAGGGTTGCTTCTCGGCCTTGGAGGATGTTTCTTGGGCAGGATGTTTCCTCACCAATGCCGGAATTGACAATGGTTTTCAAGAGGAACCTGAAATCTTCCAGCCCCAGATTCTTGTTTTGCATGACGATTTTCGCACATGTGTCGGTTTGGAGCTGCAAGTCCTCTTTGGCTTGGTAGCACTCATAGGCCAGTAGATAGCAGCACTGGTCTCTCCTTTGGAGAAATGACTTAAAGAGGCAGCAAAAACCAAGGAAAAGAGAGACTAGACACATTTTCAAGAGCAACTCCATGGTCTAAGCTCTCTGTGTGGGTATATGAAGAGAGAGGAGGGAGTGGGAGAGAGAAGAAAGAGAGAGAGGGATTAGAATTGTTAAAAAGAGTGTTAAGTTGGTTGCATGGAAAGTGCTCAACAATTCTGCTGCTCTGTACGTACCCTGCCCCATATTCGTCCTTATAAATAGAAATGCATTCTGAACTAATCGTGAGGTTCAATTATTGATGAACGGCTGGATCATTTTGACTAAAAAAAATTAGTTGGTATTCATTAAAATTGTTAGGCAGGAGCTATGCACGACCATTAAATAGGTAAGCTAAATATTAAGACATCAAAAACGGTCGGATTTCACTCAAATTATTGATGGAGATGAAATAATTCATGTCCAAAAGAAAAATTGAGATGAAATAATCGTGATTCTACAAATCGAAGTACAGTTGCCAAGTTTTGCCACCGGCCTCTTACTAAATCAAATTATCAGATACCCTAATTGCTCTGTGTGTATATTATAGCAAATGATCGATGGATTTAGGTTATAATAAAACATGCATAATGATAAAAGGTTAGTCTATTTTTATTGAAGTGAAAAAAGAGAAATATAAGGGGGGACATGAAGCCAAAACCCCTTAAGAAAAATAAAAATAAAAATAAAATTTAAAAGGCATAACCAATTGAATTAAAGGTTAAGACATACAGTTGGCATATCCAATTGCAAGTTGGATATAGATCCCATGAACTAGTTTGACAATATTTGGCCTTCGATTTTTTTATTATGAATCTTTGGTAGTACTCGAAGAAGACTTTCATGTTCTAAGGTTGCGTCAAGATAGTTCACATATCACTTTTGTAGGGTCATTTCTAAATAATTTCAAGTCTCCAGTCATGAGAAAGGAAAACGAAAAAATTAGAACCACACAATGGCTTACAAAGACTATTTGCCCTACCCACATTGAACCGAGATCTGGCTTCTTAAAGTGAAGTTGTGCCCATCTCTATTTGGTAGTCGACTTATTTTCAGCTTGTCCAAGCTTACGTCGTAAAAGAAACAATCCGATCAAGCTCAAACCATATATAGTTGATCAAGTTTTGCTTGAGCTTGAACGTATTAAGCTCAAGTAATATGGACTAAATATTAGAATACGCACCACCAAAAATTGTCCCATAGCACACTGTTTTTTTTCTCTATCAATCGAGGCAATACACACTAATAACAATGTCTAATAGGTAGAGGGGACGGTGCAGGTGCAGCCACGGATTAGCTAACCGTATTCTCTATCGCCGGTGCTATTAACCAAATCACACTCTTTACTCTTCTGTATCATCATTTCTCCGTGGGTCCCAACACATCTATAATTTCCATTTTCTCTTTTTTCTTTTTCTTTTTATTTTATTTTACTTTTTTTCTTTTCAGTTTCTTTTTTCTTTTATTCTTTATCTTACGTTTCTTATTTCTCATACCGTATTATTATTATTTTTCGTATTTTGTACAAAGTACACTTGGTATAATACTGCAAAAGAGATTTCCATCAGAAGTTGAGAACCCAGCTGATTTCATAGAGCCAAAATAACAGTCCCTTGGCTCCTCTCCTCTCTCGTGCAAGGCCAGACCCAGCAACCAGAAAACGGATATTGAAAAAGATTCCAGAACCTCTAATAAGCCTTTCATTATCCCCACATATCATATTCATTCCCAATCGTATTTAACCATGGATTGAAATTTGGGGAAGCGGTGAGCATCGATTTTGACATAGCCGATGTTCCTTCATGCCAATCTGATCCATACCCCTACAGATCAATCCAAATCTCAAGGGAATAAATGGCTCAATTAAAAAACAAAATCTCAAATCTGAATACAGAAAACTCGATTCGAATCTAAATTGGTTCAATTCCTGATGATGAAGGCGATTGCAACCAATTGCATCTTGATCTTCTCAGTTAAACGGAGTAAAGTCAGATCTGCTCTTCTGCAAAGAAAAGAAAAGGAATTAAGAGAGAAAAGGATAAAACAAGGAAGATGGGAAGTACGCAAATATGCCGACTACATTGTATGCATAAACTTATAATGTTTCTTTTGCTAAAAAAGAGGAAAAGATTAGATTTATATATTTTGTTTGAGATAAAAGCGGAAAAAATTAAAATATAAAATCGGAAAAGATTCAAATATTGAATTTCGTTTGAGATAAAAGAGGAAATTATCAAAATAATTTTTATTTTTTTTTTCTCATTGAATACGGTTTATCAGTAGCAAAATGGAAGGCATACGGCGGATACAAGTATCTAATAGGTAATATAATTTTTTTTTTTTGACAGAGTAATAGAGATTTCATTTAATCCCAAAGCCAGAACGGCACATACAAATAAGCTCTATATGCTTGTACCCTAAATCAGTGGTCAAGCAGTTAAGGGAATACGGGTACCATCCACTAGTACAATGAAGCTCACTTATTTAGAAGCCTACAAACTATAAAAATTCCATCAACACAGAGAAAACTACTGTGAATCTCCATTCGTCAATGCACTCAATTGTGGTACTCCAGGAGATTCATTAACTAAGTGTAAAAAGAACCCATAGTTTGTAAGCTAGAACAGAAATAAAACTGAAAATTAAACTTTCCCCTTACCCTTAGAAATAGGGCAAGGAGAACAAGTTGGATAGGTCAACCTTAATGGTTCCATAACAGCATCAGACTTCTTATTTTTTGGTGGATTCTTGTTCTTGGCTCCAAGAGGCCGGCCCCGTTTCTTTTTAGTCTCCACATGTTCCTTATCTGCCCCAGTTTGGGATACCATAGGTAATATAAATTTGATATACCCCCTTTGCCTTTTATTTTGCTACACTTATCCGTGGCAATCAAATAAATGAAACAAAATATATAAAACAGTGTCCATTGATATATAAAGGGCACTCTTTTTAGACTGTGCGCAATAGTAGCGAGGCCTATGGCCATTTTTCTAGTAGTGTACTTACCCTGATATGCACCTGTGATTTGAAATTGGGTGGATGCTAATTCAAATTGGAATATTTGAAATGTCTAATGCATAGGCTTTCAGAAGTAAATAGAGATAGACAGAATCACTTCATTGATTTAGAACGGATATGAATGATTTTGACTTTTGAGCTCCCCCTTGGTCGAGATGTGTGAATGTAAAGGCTTTCAGAAGTAGATAGAGATAGACAGAATCACTTCATTGATTTAGAACGGATATGAATGATTTTGACTTTTGAGCTCCCCCTTGGTCGAGATATGTGAATGTAAATCAACATATCAAGAATGTGCTCTAACGAATATCGATCAATGTAACATCACCAAGTTGTTGAAGTTATTTATTGTCCAGAAAGAAAAACTGACCTGAAATGAGGCTAAGAGCAAACTGGATCAAGGTTATTGGGTCACTGGGTCAGACATTGCTTACTTTTTTTGTTTTTTGTTTTTTGTTTCCACCCCACCTACAAACTGACGCAGAGTGACTCATGTCAGTTTCCAAACTGATCTCAGTAACCCAGACTCAACAAGTGGAAACAAACATAAAAAAAAACAGTGAACAATGTCTAACTCAGTGATCTAGTGACCCAACGAGAAGAGGGGAAGGGCATTGGCAGAAGGGCAAAACATTAATTTCCTTTTCAGTTTTCATTTTCACCATTTGTTACATGTGCCTTCATGGGATTGACGACCTAGCTAATTCATTTTCACCATTTGTTACATGTGCCTTTTTAGTATCTGATTAATTGAAAATTATTCTCTGCACCAATGGTATAAGTGACCTAACACTTATAAGTTGATCTCAACCCTTAATAATTATAATCAATCTTTTTTTAATAACCAAAAAATATATTTGATGTAATCCAACCATCCATTCATGTTGATGTAAGTGCACGTTGGTACTCTGAATCCTCCTCTTGATTAATTTGACCAAAGTTAGGTAATGAGGGGTAGCATGTCTCCCAACTAGGTCTCGTCAATCAATTATATAGGTTAGCTTAAAGATGAAAGTTCGATCCCCCACTCTCTATGAATTAATAAGTTTCGATCATCTACTAAAATCGATAGGTCCAGCTATATTTATCACATTCGTTGAAAGAACCTAGTGATTAAAGTGTGATTAAGATATCTAACATCTAACTTCTAACATCTAACTAATATCAGTATCTGATGAAATTAAAATCTCACTCTATGAATTGATAAGTTTCGATCATCTACTAAAATTGACCATTCCAGCTATGTTTATCACACGCATGCAGTCACAGTAAAGCCACATTAATTGAAAGAACTTAGTGATTAAAGTGTGATTAAGATAGTCTAATATCTAACCACTGCAAATGGCCTACTAGTTCTTGCCTAGTTGGGTGTGCTCCCCAACCTAGGTTCGAATCCCGAAGCTGTCAAAGTGGTTAGGCACTGTGCTGCAATGCACAGTTGGAGTATTTCACATACGTCGAAGAGATTTATCTTGGGCCTAGGAAGCCTTTGGGTTCCCCTTGACAAAGTCAAAAAAAAAAAAAAAAAAAAAAGTCTAATATCTAACTGATATCAGCCTCTTTCAAGCACAAATCAGCAAAAAAATTTAGGATGCAATGGTAGCCAAATGTTATGAAGTGAGCCAAATGTATATCTGTGTTGTGTGTGTAAAAGCTTAGACCCTCACCCACATGCAACTCCAACCGGCCTAGCCATGGAGAGGCAGATAGTTACAGATCGACGTAGAACTAGGGAAGAACATTTTGAACTAGAATCTCTTGCAAACAACATTATGCATATTTCACTAAAAAGATTATGCATACTAAAACAACATTGTAAGCGAATAATGATGCATATATTTCAATAATTGTGTGTAACAAATATATAGAAATCACAACAACCTTTAAGTAGTACTATAAGCCCACAATTGAAATACATCAATTGATCTCCTTGCACCGAGGAACTAATTCCTCAAATAATCCAAGTCATTCAATCTTAATCATCATCACCGACACTGATCTATTGCATTCCTAATTTGATCAAATCTAATATAGCTCAGAAATTCATAGTTAAGCCAACTATACCTTTGCATGAAAGGGTTGATCAAGCTTGGTGGAGGGTATCTGTCTACGCAGTCTTTCCACACATTGGCATCATCCAAATCCCTCAACACCTTCCATACACAGTTATTGCATTCATAACCGGCCCCAAAGCCCACCATCAGAATCTTGTTACCTTTCTTAAGTCTCTTCTTGGCCTCCATGTAACCCAAAACGTACCAAAGCCCACCAGAGGATGTGTTGCCGAACCGATGAAGCGCCATTCTCGAAGGTTCTAAATCATAGTCATTGAGTGCCAATCTCTTCCCAATCCCATTAACAACTGCAGCTTCAGTTGGGGGTATACAGAAATGGTCAAGTCCAGCCTTGAGATTCAAACCCATACTTACCACTTCTTTAGCAGCAGCTTTGTTTCGACAGCGAGAATTGAGCGCATAGCGGAATAATTCTGTAATCGGTAACGCTTTAAGTGCCAGCACTCTCAGGTTCATAGTAAGAGCTTTAGCAGCAACTTTTGCTATGCTTTTGCTGAGGTTAAATCCTCTGTAGCCATGCTTATCTTCCACTTGAATTGAGCAGCCATAACCTTCGTCACTAGAACCAAGATGGGTTCGGACTATGTATTTCAATTTCAAGAGGGCTAAATGCCTAAGACCTCTCTTGTTTGTGAAAAGCATAGAACACCCTCCTGACCGGTATAGACAATTAGCAAGCATCATCGGCTTGACTTGGCCACTGTACCAATTCGGACCCACAGATTCGGTGCTCACGACAACGGCAAACATCTTCGTGTATGTCTTGAACATGTTTTGTACAAGATCAATAGCAACAAGGCTTCCACTGCATCTTGTACCGAGATGCTAAAGGCCTTTAACCTTTCCCGAGAGGTTAAAGGCCTTGATGCTACTCTTCATCTTGTACCGGTTTATGATCCTAGCCGTTAGAGACGGTGATGGAGAGAACAATGACACATTGACAACAAGTATGTCAATCTCCGAGGGTGAAACTCCACTTCTATTAAAAAGATTGTCGAGCGTGGTGAAGAAAATGTCATCCATTTCCAATAGTGCATCTCCCAAACTAGGGCAGTCTTCACGGCCGGCCATGACATTCCTTGGACTGTATGTTTCCTCTCCGAGACCCGAATTGACAATGGTCTTTAAGAGAAAACGGTACTCTTCTAGACCAAGATTTTTGTTGCGCAGAACGATTTTGAGGCAGGAATCGGTGTCGAGCTTCCTATCATCTGCGGCCTTGTAGCAGTCATAGGCCAACAAGTAGCAGCATTGGTCTCTCCATTGAAGAACCAGCTTAGAAAGGTAGATAAAAGCATAAAATATAGGAAGTAAACACAAAGCCATGAAAATCACCTGCTCCATGGAGACTGAGAGCGCTCGAGAGAGGGAATAATGGGAGTGTTATGTTTGGTTCTGCTTCTATATATGCTTTTATTTTATGTGCAAATATTTCTCACTACTTTATAGAGATTTTTACCTAAGAGAATTCTGGAATCAATTAAACTTTTGCTTACGATCTAACTCATCTTAGCCACATTACCAATGTACGTACTTATAACTCTTAATCAAGGGCGATGTTTGATTTATCTCTTTTTTGATGAAAAGAATAAGACACCATGCATCTCTTTGGCTTTTAGGGTATGACGTGATTTTTCAATATTTTATTAATACGAGTTATTTAAGTGTAATAAGAAATCATTGGGTTTAGTATACGTAATAAGCTCCTTCTTTAGGCCAACCCTAAACAAGTTTTGAGTCTTGAGCAAAGTAGTTTTTTTCTTTCACGAAGATCGGAAAGATTATATCCGGCCAGCCTGTGTAAGAGAAGTTGATCGAGTTTGGTGTTTGATCGATGTGGTTGAGCTTGATTCTAGTACGTAGTAGGGGACCTAAGATTATTAATGAATGAGTAAAAGCCTGAGGATCAAGCAGGAGACACACTGGGGCAACAATGGCAGTCACTTAAATTATCCCGCCGAGTAGGGATGGGCATTAAAATCTACGGGTACGGGTACCGGCGGGTAATTTTTTATTTTGGGTATCTGTTAACGGGTATGTGTATTAGTTTATGGGTATGGATATGGGTAATTACAAAATACCCGTATAAAAAAGGGTTGGGTATGGGTATATCCGTGGGTACCCAAATACCCATATAAACAACACCCAAATACCCAAATCCAGATCACGTCGGAGAAGATCACCCAAGGCTCACGGCGTCGCACCGGTGGCCACGGATTCCTCTCGACGTCGCCGTCATTCTTGTGGCTTTGGTTTTCACAGAAGAGCTCCGGCGACAGAGAATCGAAGCCCGAAAGATTCTAGGGTTCGCCGGCGGATTTTCCGATTCCGGCAACGTCGCGGTGTCGGACCTATATGAGAAGCTTCCTCTCAACCTCACCGACGTCTCTGAGGTCTTTGTTTCTCAAAACGAGCTCAGGTGAGAGAGAGCTGAGGATTCAAAGCTTTTGAGTTTTCCGGCCATTTTCTGGGTATTTTCCGGCGACGTTTGGTTGCAACTCAGGTAGAAAATTAATCTTCTTATCGAGCTCTACATGACTGTGTAATTGATTTTCAGAATTAGTTGGGTTTGCAAGAATTGGAATTTTTGGGTGATGAGGCTACTGCGGGTTAACAATTGCAATGGTGATTTCAATATTCTTTGGTCAATTTCCTACCTGAATTGGTTATTTGATTATACTTGAATTGAAGAAACATAGAGAATCGAAGATAATGTGAAATTGGATGGCCCTGTGTCCTACCTCAATGTGTTTGTGTATTGACTGTACTTGATTGTTCTGGGTGGGATTGTGTATTGACCATTAAATCAGTGGTTTCATTTAATGGTCACTTTCATGGGTTGGCTGCTGAGAAAATGGTGGAGAAGTTAGAAACTGCTTTGTTTGTTTTATGATGGGCAAAGTTTCAGAATTCAAAACCGGTGATTGGTTTTCTCCAGTTTTAGGGTATATCCTATAGTTGCTGTTTTTAACTCCCTAAGTATTTGTCAAAAAAAAAATCTGCCTATATTGAAAATAGGTAAATGGATGGATATGGGTTTACCCGTTTAAAAATGGGTTGAGTAAATATCCATACCTGCGAATTATTTGATGGTTATTACTCATTGGGTATTACCCGAGAACTTATTGAGTGTGTATTAGTATTACCCAGCAGGTATTATTCAATGGATATAAATACCAACTCTACCGCCGAGCCCTACGTTTGAATTCGTTCGTTTCCTTCATAATGATAGATATAACTTTGGAAGATGTGTGGGTCTCTTAGATCATGATAAAGTTGAAATGATAGACTTGTCATCACCATTTCGGGTTCCGAGGGTTTTTGTTTTTGCTTCTAGTAAAGTACGTTCCTCTTTCATATGTATGCTTCAGTGTCGGTGAAAATTACAGCTAGCGGCTCTTTGGGATCTTCCTCAACCAGCTAATATTTTTTTACTAGGCTTTCCGGCATAAACCTTACAATGCATTTGATGAAGTCTGATTCAACATTTCGAAGTACCACCGAGAGTATAGTAGTTAGTCTATTGTCTGCATATAGTATTTGAATGTTAGAACTAGGATTAGGATTAATTAATCATATTTTAGTACGTATCATACGGGAAGCATGACCTTGGGTTTTTTGAGGTCATCTATCTATCATTTCCATTTTATCCCTATATATATTTTTTTTCTGATTTCAATAATTTTGATTTTATTATTTCGTGATAATTTCCTACATAAGTCCGGTCATTTTAATCGTTAATTTAACTAATAAAATGATATACAAGAATACTCTAACGTCTTCTAGCTACAACATGATTTCATAATCTAGTCTAATATCTTTTATCAATTGTTTAAGGGTTAAACTAGTGAGAGATATTACACTTTTTTTTTTTTTTGAGAAAAAGAGAGAGATATTACACTTGGTGACTTGGGAATGAAACCAACTTCCAAACTCAAAAATAAAAAATTTGGCTTTTTAACTAAAGTAAGGATTGAAAAAGAAAGGACATGTTGAACAAAAAAAAAAGGGTCCTTGACCAAAAGCCCCAAAATGAGCCAAAGTTATCCTACTTACCCCAGCAACAGATTTTTATTCCCCACTACTCAATTTAAATTAAAAAGACAATTTTACCCTCACTCAAATTAATAAATTACACCATATGCCATCTAGCTCTCTCTCCTCTCTCCCCTCCAATCTGACTCTCTCTCCTCTTCGATCTGACTCTCTCTCCTCTTCGATCTGATTCTCTCTCTCTCTCTCTCTCTCTCTCTCTCTCTCTCTCTCTCTCTCTCTCTCTCTCTCTCTCTCTCTCTCTCTCTCATCCGGCGATAGTCGTGCAGTCTAGAAGCCGGCGACGAGTTTGTGCAGCCCAGAAGACGGCGGCGAGTTCGTGCAGCCGGCGTCATCGATCGTACAGCCGGCGGCGAGTTGGTGCAGCGAGCTCGGAGCTCCTTTATGTCACCTCCGTGCAGCTAGGTTGGAGTTCCGGTTCGTGCAGCGAGCTCGGAGTTCGCGCCATCCATTGCCGGCGGCGAGTTCGTGCTGAAGACTGAAGTTACCGGTTGCTTGGCTTCGCCGATCACGAAATCAAAACCGCAGCTCATCTCCGGCGGGAATTGGCACTCGAGCTCGACCTCTGGTGCTCGACCCAGGCTCTCCGGCCTCGACACAGGCCGGTGGCAGAGGAGAACATGGATCTGGTATGCCGGTGGTGGAGGAGAACCACGATTTGGTGCCCAGAGCTTTTCTCTGGGTGCCCAAATCAACTTCTTTTTTTTTTTTTTTGCTGTAAATTGGTTCAGAAGCCCAAAATGAAAAGAAAGAAAAAAAAAAAGGTTCTATTGGGGCAATAGAGGCCTCTTAAAGATCTATTGGGGGGGGGGGGCAATAGACGTCTATTGCGTCTATTGGGGGGCAATAGACGTCTATTGGGGGGCAATAGACGTTTTGAATTGACGTAATCTCCTTTTTTTTTTCTTTAATCAAAGTTTTATTTGTGTAATTTTAGGAAAATTAGTTCCCATTTCGGTAATCGAAACGTCTATTGGGGGGCAATACATGACTGATAGTCGTCTATTGGGGGGCAATACATGGTTGATAGTCGTCTATTGGAGGGCAATAGACGTCTATTAGGGGGCAATATACTATCGGGGCAATAGGCGTCTATTGGGGGGCAATAGGGGGCAATAAAGGTCTATTGGGGGGCAATAGATATCTATTGGGGGCAAAAAAAACCTTCCGGTGAGATTTTCAGCAAATTCCGGTGGGCGGAGGTCGGTGACCAGATTCCGCCGGCCGGTGACCGGATTCCGGCGGCCGGTGACCGGGCTCCGGCGAAGTCCCCTATGGTTTCTCTCTCTTCCATTCTCTCTCTCTCTCTCTCTAAGTAACAAAGGTGAGGGTAAAATGGTATTAAAAAAAAAAAAAAAAACAAAAAAAAAATCTTAATGGGGTATTAGGGAAGACCTCCTTAGAGTGTTTTGGGTAAGAGGGAATTAAAAAAATTTAGTGGGGTAAGTGGGAAAAAAATCTCTAAAAATGGTGTAAATGGACAAAAACCCAAAAAAAAAAGGACACATGTCACAATCGCGGTCGGCCACATCATTTCTAAGGAAGAGGTTTCAACTTTCAAGGGTAAAACAGATATTTTGAAGTTACACTATTGAATCCTACATTCTGGCCTTCTGGGAAGGCTACTGCCGGTCAGCCGAGGAGTTCTTCTGGTTCGCTCCTCAGGCCCGTCTATCTCGTCACTATATTGGCAGGTTCTCCGTTTCGCTTCTCTTTAATTTGATTTGCTGAAGTTTTCTACCGGATTGGTTTAAATTATTTTCCATTTTTATCTAGGTCATTTGGGCTCAGTGATTCTGGAGTGTTTATGATGTTGGGTTCCTTTTAACGCTTGGTCATTCATTATGTGGGGTTTTCTTTTTGAGAAAAAAATTTAATGTGGACTGAGAGTTTGAGAGCTACGTTGGTCCTTTAGTTATAACTTTCTTAAGAAGGTACAGATAAATGAAACAGCTTTGGCTAGACTTTTTCCTGGAGAGCACATGCTGCAACTAGGCTCAGTGATTATAGAGTGTTTATAATTTCAGGTTTTCACGCTTGGTCATTCATTATGTGGGGTTTTTTTCGCAGAAATAAAAATTTAATGTGGACTGAGAGTTGGTTCTTTTAATTATAACTATGTTAAGAACGTACTGCAAAATGAAACAGCTTTGGCTAGACTTGTTCTGGAGAGCACATGCTGCAACTAAGTTTGGATTGTCCCACATCGCTTGAGGAGGGACCAGATTGGCTGGATTCCATACTCCTGAAATGAAGTTTCAAGCTTTGTTTCTGTTTCTTAGTATTAAAGTTTCAACCTTTAAAGAGAAGAAGCAATATACTCGTAAAGAAAATAGAGAAAATGAATATCGAAACTTGAAAGTGATTAAGATAACACAGACGAGAACTTGGATTGTCTTGAAGCTTTGTTTTGTTGTCTGTGTGTGTTAGGTATTGACAGGAAGGGAGTGTTTTCCATATAGCATTGACCTAAATGAAATTTTAATGTCTGGTATATATTTAATTGATGGTCCTGGAGCATTTTGTGAAACATAGATATCTCTTGCTTACATTGTGATTTTGGCAGCTGTTTTGTTTCCAATTCATTTTTTTTTTTTTTTTTTTTGTGGTGTGATCTCTTGTGTCACCGAGTCGATATAGTCTAAAAGCAGAGCAATCATCGGGAAGTAGGAGAAAGCACGGGTTTGCTAAAAGCGTGACTTTAGCTTCGCTGGGTTGCGAGGGCGTTACCCTTGCTTCGATGGTTTCAATTAAATTGAAGGTATGTTGCTTCGGAAAAACTTTGATAATCTGAGAGATTAGTTGATTGAGAGGTAGTCTTTAGCCTCTATATATATAGGCTGCAGATTCTCCTTCCTAATAGGAATGAAGTACTATATTTTGGGCCACAGTTATTGGTCTCGAATCAAATCAAAACACTTATTAGTTTTGATAACATATCGTAGGCAATAAGAAATTGCCTCTGTCGTAGCAATATTCTAGGCAAGGTTAATTGCCTCTTGGTAACCAAATCTTTGGATATGCACGTACTGCATGTATAATAAGATCAGGTACACATCCCTTGTTTAATTGTAATAAAGGATAATTATATCCTTCTATATATGTTGCACGTCCAACGCACTCCTTAATTACATGGGATACCTTTGATTGCTTGCATGACCCACGTACATCTACTATTCCTTCCTTAATTATCTCACCATGCATGAGCAATTATACATACATGATATATATATTCCTTGCTTATTGCCATCAATGATGATTGATTCCTTAATCAATAAGAGCCCATGCTTGCACGTCCACATCCTTCCCTCCTGCTCAATCTTGGTACGCAAACTAACTATCCTTAATTATCAAATATTTGATAATTAATAGTAAATCAAGGAATATTCAGATTTGTTTCAAGATTTTTTTTTTTTTTTTTAGGGAAGCGAAATAAGGGCTAACTCCTCGCCCTTAAAATGTATAGAAGAGATTTGTTTCAAGATTGCTTGGTCTCTAAGTAGGCTTTATTTAGCCTCTAAAGAATATATTTCGAACTTATTGAAAATATATAGCTTGAGCCACCGATATTGGCCCCGATTTTCTCTGAGTGACACCTTGTTTTTCCTATTTTGTGTTCAAACATTGCCCCCCAGACCTCGAAATCAAAGGTCCCCGTCTTGACTGAAGAGGTCTTGAGTCAGCACTTTTCTTGCAATATCGTCGCTTTAAAGCCACTTTCATTAATTGATAAGTACATGCTTGAAATCACTTGACTGATTCCATATAAGCCTCTAAACAGGCCATGAAGCTTGAATGTCACAATCTAAACCACCTTGACGAGCGACGAGATAGATTACAAAGAATGGCACATGCCATGTAATTAACATGAATGCCTTGGGCTTTAATCACATGTGGTGTAGAACCTGACAAGGATTTCGATGGGTTCTAGATTTTTCTTCCCTGCTCAAATTCCTGAATATAGGCACCCAAGAGGTATTCTTTATGGACAGATCTCTCATAGACCTGCATATAAAAAGGCCACAGGTATTGGTCCTGAGTGGATTGCTCAGCAAACCTTGATTACTTTCAATCTGTTTTTCTGAACAATAGAACCTATTAATTTAATAATGGTCCTCAATTGCATATGAATTTTGCTATCATGTTCCACAGCACGCTACTACATGTCTAGCAAAAAGATCAATATTTGATATGATAAGAAGGCCACAAGTATTGGCCTTGAACGTTAATAATCAAACACGTGTTCCGGATGAACTTGCTTGATCATAACGAGTTTCCAAAACCACAATTGGTTTTTGACAATTACTGACAGCTCACAGCTAAGCTCATCAAGCCTCTTTAGGCTTTTGTTTCCTTAAGCCACATCACTCTCTGATATGTTTCCAGATTTGATCTTTCGAGGCAGTTTGTGTAGTGCATTGAGCTGATTGACGATTTCACGCTTGTGTAGAGTTGAAATCTCTTTCATTGTATCCATGTTGCTATGGCTCCATAACCAAGAACTACAAGCTCTTTGTGGTGATCAGTCACAACAAAACTTGTACCAATTTGCTTTCAATAGACATTCAGCCAAATGGATCATTCAATGCCCTTCTTATATTATCCCCAATGTTTTAAAACGCTGAAGGCGTACCCGAGGCGTTTTCGGGAGAGCCTTGCAGCCTTGAGGCATAAGGCGCATAAGGCGTAAGCCTTGCGACATAAATTTTTGTCGTCACATTAAGAGCAACCACTAGTAGTAGTACTAGAACTCATTGTTGCTGCACTAAACAATTAAACATAACATCCTATCAATTACATATAAAATAACAATCTGGGCAGGGAATTTGAACAATACCAACCAACATATACAAAGCAATGATACGGAGCAACATATTCAGTCAAGATTTGTACCTTCAAATCTTGTCTGCAAGTCGAACTCCAAATCTGCAAGCACCTCTTCAAGCCTGCCAATCGAACTCCAAGTCGAACTCCAAATCCAGTTCAGCCAATCATATATTATAATGACAATCATATCAATTAGCACAAGAGACAATAATATAGTAACTCGGCCTCAATATAGTAAACCCAGTTCAGCCATCTCAATATCTTCCAGCTGCTACTTCAAAAGAGGACCGAGAACAGAGCACACAAAAAGGCTGCTGGAGAACTGCATTAATTATTCTCCAAGCCTCCAACTAGGGGTCGTCAATGGGCAGGGCAGGGCCGGCCCTGCCCAAAATTAATGGGCTCGGGCCGGGCTGGGCAGGGCCAAAACATATTTTTTTTATTTTTCGGGCCGGGCAGGGCCGGGCTTCTCTTAAAAATCAAGGCCCAGGGCCGCCCATGGGCCCAGGGCCTTATGGGCTTTTTAGGGCCGGGCCGGGCCGGGCTTTTTTGGGTGGGCAGGGCCGAGCCCATTATATTTATATGTCATATTATTTTGTTAAAAAAAATATAAAAAGCTATGAAAAAATTATGATATGTTAATGATTGACCAAAATAAAATACAAAATTAAAAAAACATATGACCTAATGCAATAATTAGTTCAATATAACTACATAAAAAGATATTAATACAAGAATTGAATGGGCTTTCGGGTGGGCTTATAAGGCCGGGCCGGGCGGGCTTTAATGGGCATATAACGGGCCGGGCCGCGGGCCGGGCCTGGGCTTTGAACCCTCCGCCCTAGCCCTGCCTCGTGCCCAATGGGCAGGGCCGAGATGGGCTTTGCTGCGGGCCGGGCCGGGTTTTTGCCCACTGGGCCGGGCGGGCGCCCATGGGCTTTTAGGCCCGCGGGCCAAATGATGACCCCTACCTCCAACCTATGGCTGTAAACCTTAACTTCAATTATATTACGACGTATACATGTCCAAATTCTCACAACTTTATATATAGTCATCACCTACAGGATGGAACCCAAACCCGATAGCAGAGCGAGCTAATAGCCCCCTTCAATGAGGGCCTGGGGAAGTCTCTGAATTTTCAGATTGACAGATTCAATATATATGTTTCATAATCACTACCATATAACCAAACCACTCCATTGTAGGAACCCACAATTCGGAAATATGAGTAGTTTTCTGGTAATCAACGATACCAAGATTGCAGTTTTGATTTGCATACCAGGTCTGCAAAATTAACAATAACCCACAAACAAGATATCTAAAAGATCAAAATCTGCAAAATTGACAGTAACCCACAAACTATTGCAACCAAAAGTAAGACATTTACTCAGACCCAGATACATATATGATTTTCTAGATAGGAACAACTCAAACCCAGATAAATATAGACGGGAAAGAGGGAGTCATACCTTCAAATGGCCTGTTGCGAATCCAAGTATCCAACTCCAAAACGTTCAAATAGCCTGCTGCGAATCGACCTCCAATTGACTCTGGGTTAGGGATCGAATTACAAGCTTTTGGAACAGAGAGGGCTGAAATCGGCTCTCCAACACTCAATTACTCTGGGGTCGCGACCTAGAAACGCTTTAAACCCAATCTGTTTCAAAACGACGTCATTTACCATTTTTTCTGCGCGTACGCCTTCAGCGCCTTGGAGGACGCCTTTCACGCCTTTAACGCCTTGGAGGACGCCTCACCAGCGTCGTCGCCTAACCACTAAAACACACTCAATTTCAGGCCAGAATTTCGCCCTTTGAGCCTCAGGCGCGCCCCAAGGCGCGCTTTTTAATTCATTGATTATCCCAACTCTGTCTTCATTCCTCCAAAAAATAAAGGAGCGTCCTCCAATATTTCCTTCCGGTGAATGCGAAATCTTTATCTTTGCGCCAACTTCAGCTCAATCCTTCGCCATGCATTCCATTAGCTGACTTGAAATGCACATAGGTCAGTGGTATTTTCAGGCCAAGAAGCCAAGGCCTCTTTATTTCTCAAGTTTACCGCTGCCGTGAGAATTATTACTTTGCATGCTTTCTTGATGAGAACATGATGCCCCCCATGCTAGGAAACATGTATTTCAATCTTGTAATGCTTACCACAATTTGTGGTTAATACCTGGCGCTAGGAAATTGCACCTCCAGCTCTGTCCTCTGTTAATCAAACCAAGAGACCACATTTATGCTTTCAGTTGCTGCCATGAAGCTGTTGTGATGTGGTCTTTTGTTGAAGGACATCAATATGAATAGTCATGAGCAGAACATGCATCGATCAAATCGAGCTAGCATCATGTCTAGCTAAACTTGCCATAACGTGCAGCAACCTCAGACTAGGCCACTTATTAGCTTATGTATAATTTGCCAGAGCAAAACTAGGCTTTGCCAACAATTGTGAATGATCAAAATATCTAAATACCCTAGACTTGGATTCAGATATAATGGGCTATATAACTCAGGCCTCTCCCCAAAGAAAGTGGAGAAACCACTTCCTTCCTCAACAGAGCAGTAGCATGATTTTGTGCGTATGACATTAAATGGAGTATAATTGCGAAGCACCATATGGGATAAAGAACCTGGAAAATTGTCCACTTCTCAGCAGTATCATCAACTTGGGGAAAAGACACCTTTCTTCAAGTTCTGCACCGTTGTCATGAAGCGACGTCTTCTTTGCCAGCTTTGCCCCCCCCCCAGCATAAACTAAGGAAAACAAGAGCCTCCAAAAGCTTATGGCCACAGAATTTGACCAAGAAAAAGTGGTACTGGCTAGTGTTCTCTCCATGTAAACTATGATTTCATGATTATGCTGTCGGGCTAACCATATGCAGAAAGACATAGATATCAGCAAATTTTCTTTCTTCTACCCATGCCACAATTTGGCAATAAGAGTTTTCAGTCAACCTACGCTTCTCTTTGCCTCTGCTGCAATATTTTTGTTTAATAACAAAGAGCATGATGACTTGGATTGAAGCTTTTAGCCACTAGCTTGGCTAGCCGACACATACCCACCAGGTGTGCCACATATTAAGCACATAAAGCCAAAAATCACATCTTCACCACTTCATATGCAGATCCTTAAAAAAGAAATAATGATCCTGTAACTTGAATCAATTATGCTTTTCTCCCCTGCAACTATAGCCACTGTAGTTGGAACATACTAGAGCCACTTGCTGGCTTAGCTAGATTATCTTCCAATAGAACATCAGCCATGAATGCCAAGCAAAGTGTAATGCAAAAGACTACTGTGAGGAGAAACTCTGAAAATTTCTTGGTAGCTTTACTTCGCGAGCTCATACTCCTCTATGGCATTCACATCCTTGTCTTGTATCTCATTCACAGGCTTCATGCAACTGGAGTTAACTACAACCGGAGATGTCCACCATCATTCCAAAGTTCTCCTTCAATTGGCATTTAGATTTTCTCAAAAGTTTTAACTCTGCAACATCAAGAGGCCACAAATATTGGCCCAGGTGATATTAAGACACTTCAAGTCTTGATCTGTGAAGTTTAGCATTAAATCATACCACAAAAATTTGAAAAATACATGCCCCATATGTGCCCCCCAGTTTTGATGTCTGGAATGAATCATGTCAAGTACAGGTGTTAGTGTAGGACGTCAAAACGTGAGTGTGCCCCCCAGTGTGAGCTAGGAAAATATGCATAAGCCTCTGTTCTTTGCACCTGACCAATTAGGATTGATATTCTCTTGTACTCTCTCAAGGACACATTATCATGAGGATTGATAGTTCTGCCCCCCAAGCCTGCACATGTCATCTTTGTAGAACGTCTCTCTCAGGCATCCCATCAAACACCTTGTAGGCATATATCATATTCTCAGACTTTTGATGAAAGCTCAACAGAATAGCCCACAGAAGATCAATTTATCAGCAAACTGAGTACAATCAATCACTATTTCCTGGAGATTGAGCTCGATTCTTCGCAGCAGTAGTGGGAGATTACTCTGGATTCAATATGTAGTCTTCTGTAGTTCAATTTTTCCTTTTCTTGCTGGCGGAAGAACCTCACCCTGAATCCGCTTTAACAGCGAAAGCCTCCCTATTGGCTCTGCCTGGACGTCTGCTACTGTGGTTGGTATACTGTCCATTAAGGTCCACTCGCTGGCCTTTTGGATTGACTTCGCCCCTGTTGTATCTCGCTGGCGAGGCTCAGGCGAAGAGTATACTCAGCAAAATCCGCTTACTCGTATTTCTTTGGAAGACCTTGGCGAACGTTCGCTTATATCTGGCCTCCTTCGCGACCATTCGCTGATTACTTGTGAATGGTTTATGAATGTTTGCTAAGTTAAGATCGTATCTGACTAGGTGATTGACGGTTTAAGTTGGTGGACGATTGTGGATCGTATTTTGAGCTGTTAAGAAGACGCAGCGGGATTAGAGGTGAGTAAACCTCACATGGTTCATATTACGAACCGAATATAATTAATTGATTTTTTTTGTCGTAATTGTGTGGAAATTGTTTATGAAATAAAGATTTGTTTTGAAATAATATGAACTTGATCAACTACGGTTCATAGGGCTGCGGCTCACAGGTAAGAAAATGAATTTAAGTATAAAATGAATTTATTGCTGTAATGCGTGTGAACTATAGTTGGTATTAATAGGCATTCCTGTGCGAATGTCTATGTATATATATTATTTACGTGAAATAATATGTATTGTTGGAATTGTGAAATATTATGTGTTGTTGGAGTTGTGAAATAATATGTATCGTTAGAGTTGTGTTGAGTTTATTGTTGAAAAGCAACATATTGTGAGAGATGTGGAGTTTATTGTTGAGAAACAATATACAGTGAGGTGTTGAGTCTTATTGTTGAGGAACAATAAATTGTTGTGATCTGTGGAGATCAATAGGTCACGGGGTGACCATGGCATACTATCAGCGACCCACGCTCTCGCGCCGGGTAGGTGGAACTGATAGTATTAAATCGTGAACCACGCTCTCGCGCCGGGTAGGTGGAAACGATCAGTTAGAGCTCTAGTCTGTCTGCCAAATGTTGAGTGATCTTATGAGGAAAATTGAGAGTAACTCATAAGTGTATATATATATATATATATGAGAGTGAGAAAGTGAAGTGGTTTTGTGGTGGTCGTTGTGATTGTGATGTTCTACTTCTATACTTGAGTTAAAGGAAATGTATTTTAATAAATCAACAGTTCATTCTTGTTTACTCATACTAGCTGTCAAAAGCTTACCGGGTTTGGTGTTGTTGCAATCCCGGTACACTATTCAAATTGTGTAGCGGGTACTACTACAGGTCAAGAGAATCAGGAAGGTGATCGAGCTGCGTAGGGTAGCTGCAAGGGTGTTATTCTGATTTTCTATTGTGAGGTTTGTTATGCTCATTTAGAGCTTTACAATTTTACTTGTGAGAGTGAATTTGTAATAATAAACTCGAGGTCTTCGAGACTTTATGTTTGAGTGGCGAGTGGTGTGTTTGTTCTGAGAAAAAAAATTCAGAACGTTTATTTGATTTAGTTCTTAAATTCATGTTTCGGATTTGAATTTGTTATTCAAAATTCGGGGCGTGACAGTTTGGTATCAGAGCGTAAGGTGCATATTCGGTGATGTGTCAATACTTTCCGAGTGATGGCCCGTCTGCAGCGGATCCCCATCGTGTGCTCTTCGGTATTGGCTAAGTCATTGGGTATGCGTGAGTGTTGGGAGTTGTTTAGGCCGCTAGGTCGTTTTAGGAACGTAAATACTTTTCTAGTAGTATTGACTTGGTTAATATGGACTTGTATTTGACTTATACTACACTTTAAGCATTATACGTGTATTAACCAAGCGTACTATGCACCATAGGTAATGGACAGACAGCGAGGCCATAATGTGCGCAGAAGAGGAGGCAGAATTGGTAGTAGGGAAAGAACTCGTCCCTTAGAGGAAGTTTATGACAGTGACACAGAGTCATCTTTGGATGCACCACGTACCCCACATGTGCGCAGAAGGGGAGACAGAACCAGACGTGGGGAGCATGCCCATGGGGATGAAGTGGAGGTACCACATCTTGAGCAGCCTGCTCCACCAGTGACGGATGTGAGGGATGCCACTCGCTTGTCGAAATTGGTAAAGGAAATTTATAGTCTGGGAGCAGTTCCATTTAAGGGTGGCACAGACTATATGTTGGCAGATCAATGGATCGAAAATATGAAGGGCTACTTCCAGATGGTGATTTGTGATGAGTTGGAGAAGAGGAAGATAGCATCGTTTATGCTTCAGGAGGATGCACGGTTGTGGTGGAGTGGCACTGAGAGGATGATGGACGTGACCACTCTAACCTGGGATGGCTTCATGGAACTCTTCAGGCAGAAATACTTCCCAGTTACAGTGAGACAGCAGTTGGAACGACAGTTCCATTCAGTAACTCAAGGAAAGTTGAGTGTGAGGGAGTATGAGGCAGAGTTCAACAGGTTGTATCAGTTTGTGAGACAATTAGATCCTGAGAGTTTGGCCATGAAGTTTCAGTTGGGGCTGAACCCATCGATTCGGCGTGATGTAGCCATTTTGGAACTAAAGGAACTAAGACTCGTTGTGGCTAAGGCATTAACCATCGAGCAGGAAAACCAGATCCTTCTGGAAGAGCAGACCGCTGAGAGAGATTTTCTGAGGAAGGGAAAGGCAGTTGCAGAAAACAGCCATACAGCAGGCAAACGAGGTAACTTCTGGAAGAGACAAAGGACTAACCAGCAGACACCAACTAGGGCCATGGTTGCAGCACCTGCTAGGGTGATGCCTATTAGACAGGTGGCACCTCTGAAATGTTTCAACTGCCAGGAGTTAGGGCACACTTCGCGAAACTGCCCGAAACCAAAGAATTTGGTGTGCTTTAATTGTGGCCAGGCAGGACATGTCTCCCGGGTTTGCCCGCAGCAACAAGATAGAGGCCAAAGAAACCAGCAGAGACAACAGCCTCAAGGTCAGGCTAGAGTCTTCGCCATTTGTCAGAGAGGCACAGGGGTGGAAGGTACCTTATCTATCTATAACTATCTTGCTAGAGTATTGTTTGATACGGGAGCCTCCCACTCTTTCATATCTAGTTCAGTAGTGGATGTGTTGGGATTGATTGTCATGCCTCTTACTAGATCATTATGTGTTACATCACCCCTGGGTGTGTCTCTTGAGCTGGATATGTTTTGTGATGATTGCCCTATTGGGATAGGTGGTAGAGAGTTCTCTGCCTCATTGATTGTGATTCCGGATCACACATATGAAGTGATTTTGGGTATGGATTGGTTGAGCCCGAACCATGCATTGATTGACTGCTTTAGGATGATTGTATCCTTCCATATCCCTGGACAACCAGTGTTTCATTACCGTTGTCTGAAGTCCGACATTACCATGAGGGCAGGGATTTTGGCACATATTGAGTCTGGGAGTAGTATTTCTGAGATTACAGGGATTCCTGTAGTTTCAGAATATGCTGATGTGTTTAAGGAGATACCAGGGTTACCTCCAAAAAGGGTAATGGACTTCTCCATTGAGGTGATACCAGGTACTGCCCCGATATCAAAAGCACCCTATCGGATGGCTCCAGCTGAACTTCAGGAGCTGAAGGTTCAGATTGATGGATTGCTGGCTCAAGGGTTCATCCAGGCTAGTGTATCTCCTTGGGGTGCACCAGTGCTGTTTGTGAAAAAGAAGGATAATTCACTCCGATTATGTGTGGATTATCGGCAACTGAATAAGGTAACCATCAAGAACAGGTACCCTTTACCTAGGATTGATGACTTATTCGATCAACTTAAGGAGGCTACGGTGTTCTCAAAGATTGATTTGAGATCTGGATATCACCACTTAAGGGTGAAGGATGAAGATGTTCCAAAGACGGCGTTCAGGACAAGGTATGGACATTTTGAGTTCCTTGTCATGCCTTTTGGTCTAACTAATGCACCTGCAGCATTCATGGACTTGATGAACCGCACATTCAGTCTTTACTTGGATCAATTTGTGGTAGTGTTCGTTGACGACATCTTGATATATTCAAGGTCATCAGATGAGCATGAGAAGCATTTGAGAATTGTGCTACAGACGTTGAGAAAGAATAAATTGTTTGCCAAGTTTGAGAAGTGCGATTTCTGGCAGAAGGAAGTCAAGTTCCTTGGTCATGTGGTTTCGAAGGATGGAGTTTCTGTGGATCCTTCGAAGGTTGAAGCAGTGATGAGTTGGAGCCGCCCTACCACTGTTACAGAAATACGTAGCTTCCTCGGATTGGCAGGTTACTACAGGCGCTTCATTGAGGGGTTTTCTAGTATCGCTTCAGCTTTGACTAAGTTGACACGGAAGGACACTCAGTTTTTATGGACGGATGAGTGTGAGAAGGCTTTCAACGAGCTAAAGACCAGGTTGACTACAGCACCAGTGTTGACTATTCCTACTAGTGGTGGTGGTTTAGTTATCTACAGTGATGCATCTCATCAGGGTTTGGGGTGTGTATTGATGCAGAATGGTTGTGTTGTTGCTTATGGCTCTAGACAACTGAAGGTTCATGAGCGGAATTACCCCACTCATGATCTAGAGCTAGCTGCAGTGGTGTTTGCCTTGAAGATTTGGAGACACTATCTGTATGGCGAGAAGTTCGAACTCTTTTCTGATCATAAGAGTTTGAAGTATCTATTCTCTCAAAAGGAGTTGAACATGAGACAGAGAAGGTGGATGGAGCTCATAAAGGACTATGACTTCACCTTAGAGTACCATCCCGGAAAGGCCAATGTAGTGGCGGATGCCTTGAGTAGGAGACCGAGGGGTATTATTGCTTCTGCCATGATTCAAGAGTGGCTCATGTTGGAGACTGCATCTGAGTTTGACCTTGTAACATCAGTGGGAAAACAAGGGATCTTCCTTGGTAGTATTTCTGTGCAGCCTACTTTGATTTCAAGGATTATTCAGGGTCAAGCGCAGGATGTGTTCTCACGTGCAAGGTTGACAGAATTAGTTGCAGATTTGATAGATGATTGTCCTTCTGAGTGGACAGTTGGACCTGATGGTGGTTTGAGGTTGAGATCGAGACTGTGTGTTCCGGATTGTGATGAGCTCAAGGGAGAGATCCTTCGGGAAGCACATCGATCTCGATACACTGTACATCCGGGGAGTACCAAGATGTATAAGGACCTACGGAGGCAGTTCTGGTGGAATGGAATGAAGAGAGATGTGGCAGAGTATGTGTCCAGGTGTCTTACCTGTCAACAGGTAAAGGCAGAGCATCAGAGACCCGCAGGTATGTTGAAGCCATTACCTATTCCCGTGTGGAAGTGGGAGCGGATCTCTATGGACTTTGTGACTGGATTGCCTAGGTCCAGACAAAGCCATGATGCAGTATGGGTGATTGTGGACCGGTTGACGAAGTCGGCACACTTTCTTCCTGTGTCGAAGACATACTCGGGTGATACTTTGTGTAAGTTGTACGTCAACATGATAGTAAGACTTCATGGGGTACCGGTATCAATTGTTTCTGATCGAGATGCCCGTTTCACTTCAGATTTCTGGGTTGGGTTCCAAAAGGCTTTTGGAACTTCCTTGGATATGAGTACAGCTTTTCATCCACAGACTGTTGGACAGACGGAGAGGGTGAACCAGGTGATGGAAGATATGCTTCGAGCTTGTGTCTTGGACTTCAAGGGAAGTTGGGAGGATCATCTGCCGTTGATTGAGTTTGCCTACAACAATAGTTATCACTCTAGTATCGGGATGGCACCATATGAGGCTCTTTATGGTAGGCCATGTAGAACTCCTGTCTGTTGGGCTGAAGTAGGAGATAGAGCATTCTTGGGCCCCGAGATCGTTCAGGAGACTACCGAAAAGATCACTACTATTCGGGATAGGATCCGAATAGCACAAAGTAGACAGAAGAGTTATGCAGACTTGAAGAGAAGACCAGTTGAGTTCGAGACGGGTGATTACGTGTTCTTGAAAGTCTCACCTATGAAAGGTGTGGTGAGATTTGGTAAGAAGGGGAAGTTGGCACCAAGATATGTTGGACCTTTTGAGATTCTAGAAAGAGTCGGAGACTTGGCATATCGACTTGCCTTACCTATTAGCATGTCTGGTGTACACAACGTCTTCCATGTATCAATGCTTAGGAAGTACATCAGAGATGGAACTCATGTGATTGATCATGGTACTATTGAGGTAAATACAGATGTGACCTTTGTGGTTGAACCAGTTCGTATCTTAGATAGGTCTACGAAGAGGCTTCGAAGGAAGGAGGTGGACTTAGTCAAAGTATTGTGGAGTCACCATGATGAGGGTGATGCATCATGGGAGTTAGAGTCAGACATGAGGAAAAAGTATCCACAGCTTTTTGTCGACGAGCGTGCTTGAATTTCGGGACGAAATTCCTTTAAGGGGGGTAGATTGTAATAACCTCGATTTTCAATCGAGCAAAACTTGGCGGCAGTTTTATTCAATGAAGTATTCATTTCGATTTGGTAGAAAATAAAATTACGTCAAATCTCAATTGTTAATTTCGTAGCAAGGATTAATCAAATTTCCCCTACATTAATAATCAAATCCTATATTTCTGGTTTTAACACAAAGTAGTGGCAATCACTTTGTTAAAAAAAAAAATGGAGGCGTGCTATGTGTTTCAAGCATTAAGTAAAGTAGTGCGACACTAGTTTGCTTTTTATTATACAATTGTATAGGATTGGTGGTATACCAGCTTTGGAGGAAGAAGAACAAAAAAATCCATTTTTTCTCTCGTTCTCTCTTTCTGCCGAAACAACACCAGAAAAAGTCTGAAGATTTTCTCCAAGCTTGTTCTCGCTCCACAGGCCTTCGATCGACCCCAGACCACGTTCCACAGCTTCACCTTGATCTTGCACAGCTGCAGGAGGCAGCCTTGCGCCTCAGAACGGTCGGAAACGGCGGCGGAAGTCCGGTTAGTTTAAGCCTGTTTTAGTTCCAAGCTCGATAACTCGTGTTTCCGGCCACCGTTCCTTGTAAAACTTCATCCTCGTGCTTGCCTCAACCCCCTGAAGCCCCCAGAAGCAGCCTTGCACGGCGGCGCATCCCGTAGCAGCAACTACAAGTCAACCCCGCCAAGAACGAAACCGGAGCTATCGATCCAAATATCTCGAGCTACAGGACGTATTTTTGAGTGATTCTTGAACCAGTGAGCTCACCTTGAAGTTCTGAAAAACTCTCCAGAAGGAATCGAAGCGTTTCGTTGAAGTTTTTACGTCGAAACTCAAGCTCGCCGGATTCTGGAATTTTTCCGACCACCGAAGCTTTCGATCGGTATATCTCGAGCTACAGACCATATTTTTCTGTGATTCTTGAACCAATGAGTTCTCCTTGAGTTTCTTAACAACTCTCTAGAAGGGATCGAAGCCCGAAATTGACGTTTTGACGTCGAAATCCAGCCTTGACGGATTCTGCAAATTTCGCCGGATTCTGGAAATTTTCCGGCCACCTCGACTGTTTTAGGTAATTTCAACCACTTCCGTTCATTTTCAGCTTACATGGTAGTTATGAAAGTTGTTAAGCATGATGAGAGGAAGAGGAGCAGCCCGGCCCCGACACCATTGGCGGTGGTCGGCGGCGGCTCTGCCACTAACTCCGGCGGCCCTTTCCGGCCACCTCCGGGGGTCAAAAATATAGTTTCTGTACATTTTTAGATTCTACATTTCAATACGATCATTTCGACATATTATACGCAATTTTTGGATATCGTATGATTAAGTTATGAATTTTACGATTTCGATCGATTTCGATCGTTCGATTTGTGATCTGTGAAGATCGGACCATCCGATGGACTTGTAGTTTTGATATGTTGATCTTATGACTGTCCCAGTGGCTTTGTGTGGTCATGGGCGAAGATCCGACCGTTGGATCTTCGTATAATTGTGAAATAGTGATTCGGAAGGCGATTCGTGAGAATCTAACCGTCGGATTTTCGTATAATTTTGAGGAGATGTTTGTTAGAGTGATTCAAGAAGATCTGACCGTTGGATCTTCGTGATAATTTTGGAGGATGATCCTAAGGGCGATCCGTGAGGATCCGACCGTTGGATCATCATATAAATTCGATCTGACCGTTGGATCATCATTAAATTAGAATCCGACCGTTGGATTTCCGTATATGTGTGGTTTATGAATGTTTGCTAAGTTAAGATCGTATCTGACTAGGTGATTGACGGTTTAAGTTGGTGGACGATTGTGGATCGTATTTTGAGCTGTTAAGAAGACGCAGCGGGATTAGAGGTGAGTAAACCTCACATGGTTCATATTACGAACCGAATATAATTAATTGATTTTTTTTGTCGTAATTGTGTGGAAATTGTTTATGAAATAAAGATTTGTTTTGAAATAATATGAACTTGATCAACTACGGTTCATAGGGCTGCGGCTCACAGGTAAGAAAATGAATTTAAGTATAAAATGAATTTATTGCTGTAATGCGTGTGAACTATAGTTGGTATTAATAGGCATTCCTGTGCGAATGTCTATGTATATATATTATTTACGTGAAATAATATGTATTGTTGGAATTGTGAAATATTATGTGTTGTTGGAGTTGTGAAATAATATGTATCGTTAGAGTTGTGTTGAGTTTATTGTTGAAAAGCAACATATTGTGAGAGATGTGGAGTTTATTGTTGAGAAACAATATACAGTGAGGTGTTGAGTCTTATTGTTGAGGAACAATAAATTGTTGTGATCTGTGGAGATCAATAGGTCACGGGGTGACCATGGCATACTATCAGCGACCCACGCTCTCGCGCCGGGTAGGTGGAACTGATAGTATTAAATCGTGAACCACGCTCTCGCGCCGGGTAGGTGGAAACGATCAGTTAGAGCTCTAGTCTGTCTGCCAAATGTTGAGTGATCTTATGAGGAAAATTGAGAGTAACTCATAAGTGTATATATATATATATATATGAGAGTGAGAAAGTGAAGTGGTTTTGTGGTGGTCGTTGTGATTGTGATGTTCTACTTCTATACTTGAGTTAAAGGAAATGTATTTTAATAAATCAACAGTTCATTCTTGTTTACTCATACTAGCTGTCAAAAGCTTACCGGGTTTGGTGTTGTTGCAATCCCGGTACACTATTCAAATTGTGTAGCGGGTACTACTACAGGTCAAGAGAATCAGGAAGGTGATCGAGCTGCGTAGGGTAGCTGCAAGGGTGTTATTCTGATTTTCTATTGTGAGGTTTGTTATGCTCATTTAGAGCTTTACAATTTTACTTGTGAGAGTGAATTTGTAATAATAAACTCGAGGTCTTCGAGACTTTATGTTTGAGTGGCGAGTGGTGTGTTTGTTCTGAGAAAAAAAATTCAGAACGTTTATTTGATTTAGTTCTTAAATTCATGTTTCGGATTTGAATTTGTTATTCAAAATTCGGGGCGTGACAGTAATCTTGCCCCCAAGTATCCTTGTCGGTTGGCGAAGCATGATCTTTAATTGAAATTTTGGAGATGAAGATGAGCATAGATTGGCTTTCTCGCCAACTACCATGTCATAGAACATGGTGTCTCCAGAATAAGCCACGAATTGGCTTTTGCATTTGACCACTTGTTGGTCTGAATTCTCATGATCAAGAGCCTCAAAGAACTTGAACTCCTGCATATGATTTTTGGAACCAATAATCAAATTGTAATTATCATCTCCGCATCAAGATCATATTTAGAGCCACCAAAGTTTGATGAATTGATCTCTTCTTCAAAAATAGGCATATCAAATATTTGTTTGCCTCTATATTCTTTCCAGGCATCATATTGAGACGCCTCTACAGATTGTTTAGTATCATATATAAATTTCTTTTGCAAGAAATTTGGAGCTGGATAATTGTAAACAAAAGTTAACTTGTATTGATGATACTCGAATTTACAGTCGCGAAGGACAAATTTGCCACTAGAATAATTGTTCTGGCCATTATTGCAAGATGGCTTCTCAAGACCACAACTTAATCATAATTAAGTTGGGCATGATTTTGATCATCTTCACCATGACGTCCAGTAGCATGGCCAATGCTAAATTGATGATAATAAGGTGGGCCATGCCTTAATTGATAGTTAAGTGTTTCATGGTCATGCTGACGTTTAGCAGCAATAGTACTAAAATCATAATTAAATTGATTATGCATCTGCTTCTGGTTATCAAGGGCGTGAACATGGGCAATATCTTGCCCCCCCCTCCCCCCATGCATCTGACCAGTATCCACGTATTAGGCTTGATCAGTGGAGAAATCAGATATCTGTTCGGAGACAATTTTCTTGTCAGAAGAACAATCTTGTTGATCCTCTTCTCCATATGCAGCCTCTATGTAAAGCTGTGATTCACCAGTGAGACCCTTATGTTGATTGCCACTTATAGGCAATTCAGTCTCAGAAACAACCTCTTCGCGTCCAGGTTCTTGACGTTCCAATTTTCCTTGATGCGAACTGACTTGAGTAGCCAAGCTGGAACCTCCCTTGCGCAAGGTTGTGAACTCCGATGAGGTCTGCTTGTGCTGGGTCGTAACGACATTCACAAGCTACTGGTGGTTTTCTTTAGCTTGGCGTGTACTGCCCTCCATCCGCCTTTGAGTCTCTTGATCCATTCACTGGAACATCTCGAGAGTAGGTCGTTTAGACTCCTCGTATGATAGGCTCGAATGTTCCCAGAAGTTCTCAATGTTGGCCTGCATGATGACCAACTTTTCTTCAATGCTTGCATTCTCTGGGATGGGGAGAGGAACGTACTCATCATCTGCAGCAGCAGCGTCACCAGCCGGGCTATTGGCCGTCTTGCCTGTCTACGAGTCTAGAGAAGAGTTCGTAGACACTTCTTCCTTAGAAAGACCACGACAAGCATCACTTTTATGCGGCTTGTAACTGGAGGTCTTGCGCTTTGGGAAGTTTAGGAATTTGCACTTCTTCTTGAGAAAGACTGGCATGACTTCAAGAATTTTTTTTGGTAAAGATTTTCCTCTGGCATCCCAATGATGGTGAACACAAAAAGACACTAGTGCAGTCCCACTGGGCGTGCCAAAATGTTTGGCTCCAAAACCAGTCTGGATAGCAAACTGTCTCTTTTGAGTGCGCGAGCGTGCCAACACCTTGTGGTGTAGTCGTCGGGGCGTCTTGTAATACCCGAAAAATTCAAGTTAATTTCCGATGACGTTTTGGAAATGATTTCGTGGTCGTGGACACGAGTACGAAGCTTAGAGGAGTGTGGAATTAGTTCGAACGATTTTATTTTGAAAACTGAACGTTTTAGGGGGGTCAAAGGAGTTGACTTTTTATACATTGGGAAATTGGGAAAACTTCCTTCATGAAAGTTGTAGAGCGCGTCGATACGAGTTCGTGGACATATGGAACGTAATATTCGGAGTTCGTATGAATAAGTTACGAATATTTGAAAATTGGGATTTTCTATAAATATGAAAAAAAAATCCGAATATTGCAAATGAGGACAGAATTTCTGGAACTCCAGAAATTTCTCCCCATTTCTCTCCCGAGCCCAGCCGCGACCCCCTCCCTTCGTCACCTTCGTTCTTCCTCATCCGGCCACCGATTGATGTGAAACAAAGTGGGTTTTTCTGGTCTCGACCCCCTTCACGAGTTTGTAGAAGAAATCGAAGTGAAATACGAGCTGTATGAGGCTCTACAAGGTCGAGAAGAGAGCCTCGTCGGAGACGAAATCGCTCTTCCCCACTTTTTCTGGGCTCTACTTTGTCTGGCCATATCTTCCTCTACAGGCCTCCGATCGACCTGATTCCAAAAGCAATTTTTCTCACCGTGAAGTTTTCTACAACTTTCCAGAAGACATCGACTTGAGATAACCATCGTGGTGGCCGCTAGAAGACCGAGAAGCCGCACAGCCGAGCTGGAAATCGTCTTCCTTCGCCACCTTGGTTCTCCCAGCTCCGGCCACTATAGCTCGAGTTCTTTGAGGGCTTTTCTAGCCCAGAGGAAGTAGAAGCTATCCCCAAGAAGGCTTGCAGCGATTTAATCCGGGGTGATCGAATTTTGAAGATTGGGAAACTAGGGTTCTTCGGGTTTCAAAACTTGCGAGGTAAAATTCTACTTTTTGGCTTATAATCTGACTTTGGTGTAGTTATGAAAAGTGAAATTGGAGTTGAGTTGAAGGACTTTGATGTTGGGAGTTTTGTCTAATTTTGACTTTGGATGGGTGGCGGTGCCGCCACTGTGATGGTGGTTTCCGGCGACCTCCGGACACCCCAAGGACAGTTTCTGTCCATTTTTGTGTTCTACGTGTCGATACGATCGTTTGCATATATAATTCATAATTTTTGGATATCGTATGATGAAGTTATGAATTTTTAAGTTTCGATCGATTTCGATCGTTAGATTTGTGATATGTGAAGTTAGGACCGTCAGATGGACTTGTAGTTTTGATACGATGATCTTATGACTGTCCCAGTGGCTTTGTGTGGTCATGGGCGAAGATCCGACCGTTGGATCTTCGTATAAATGCAAAACGGTGATTAGGGAGGCGATTCGTGAGAATCCGTCCGTCGGATTTTTGTATAAATTTGTGAAGATGTTAGTAAGGACGATTCAGGAAGATCTGACCGTTGGATCTTCGTGATGATTTTTGGGGGGTGATCCTAAAGGCGATCCGTGAGGATCCGACCGTTGGATCATCATTTAATTTCGATCCGACCGTTGGATTGTCGTTTGAGTATGTTTTTGAGCTATTGGCTAAGTTAAGGTCATGTGTGATTAGGTGATTGACGGTCTCCCTTGGGTGAACGATTTCGGTGTGTATTGTGTTGAATTGAAGACGCAGCGGGAATATCGAGGTGAGTAAATCGCACATGGTTCATTCACGAACCGAAATTCGGTGATTTTATTTAATTGAGAAATTGTGGAAATTGTTTTACGAAAATAAATATTTGTTTTAAATTATATGGACTTGATCGACTACGGTCCATAGGTAAGTAAAATGTATTTAAACTATAAAAATGAATTTCTAGATTTTATTGCATGTGAACTATAGTTGGTATTAGTGGTCACTCTTGTGTGGGTGACTACGTATATATATATTTACGTGGAATATATATTGGATGGTGTGATTTACTGAGTTATATTTTGAGCATTACCCTTGGAATATGTGATTTATCTTAGATGTTGTGTTGTCTATGATAATGGGTAATTGAGTAAAGTGCGATAGTTGAGTCGTTGAGATGAATTAAATGAGGAGTCGAGTGAATTGAGAAAAGCAGTCATTCGTAAGGTGAACCTTGGCCCAGGTGACACTTTACGATACAGTTAGAGCTCTAGTCTGTCTGCCATCATACTGCTTGGGGGATAAACGAGTTATCATATGCCCTTGGGTATGACATGACATACTGAATGGGGTGATTAATATAATTAATCATAAGCCTGTAAGTATGATATACTGAATGGGGTGATTAATCTAATTAATCATAAGCCTGTAAGTATAATATACTGCATGGGATGATTTATATAAATAAATCATAAGCCTGTGAGTATATATTGAGTAAACAGTTGTTTGTTTTTGAGTAGTCATGTTGAGATGTGAGTTGATTGATGCTTGAAGTGACATTGTACACTTCAATTATTATGCAAAGAAAATACTTGAGTTAAATTTATGCATGAGTTGATTTGGTTACTTTAAATCGTGCAATCCTTTCATTTACTCATACGAGCTTTGCAAAAAGCTTACCGGGTTTGTATTGTTGCAATCCCGGTACACTATTCAAACGGTGTAGCGGGTAATCCTGCAGGTCAGGAGAATCAGGGCGGTGATCGAGCGGGTTAGAGTATTTGTTATAGTTTTACAGCATTTGTAATAGTGAGGTGAGTTAAGCTCATTGAGCCTTACAATTTGATTTAGTGAGAGTGTGTTGTAATAATTAACTTGAGGATTTGATTTATTGTAATATTGAGAGGTGTGAAGTGTGGTTGTTTGTGAGAAAAAAATTCAGGACGTTTATTCTATTAAGTTGTATAATTCATGTTTCGGATTTGGATTTGTTATTCAAAATCCGGGGCGTGACACGTCTCTTGACCTGACTTCTTAATCAAACGCTGTGGACGAGGAGAGCACCAACCTCGTCACTAGGTTCTTTTCTCTGCCTTTCGGAAAATGACTTCTTGCCTTACGGGTAAAGACTTCTGGTGTGATCTCTTGCGTCACCGAGTCGATACTTAGTGTTGTAGACTAAGTAGAGCAATCACCGGGAAGTAGGAGAAAACACGGGTTTGCTAAAGCGTGACTTTAGCTTCTCTGGGTTGTGAGAGCATTACTCTTGCTTCGTTGGTTTCAATTAAGTTGAAGGTAGGTTGCTCCGGAGAAACTTTGATAATCTGAGAGATTAGTTGATTGAGAGGTGTTGTTTTCTATATCGTCTTTAGCCTCTATATATATAGGCTGTAGATTCTCCTTCCTAATAGGAATTAAATACTATATTTTGGGCCACAGTTACCAAATGAAAACACTTATTAGTTTTGGTAACATATCGTAGGCAATAAGAAATTGCCTTTGTCGTAGCAATATTCTAGGCAAGGTTAATTGCCTCTTGGTAACCAAATCTTTGGATATGCACATACTGCATGTATAATAAGATCATGTACACATCCCTTGTTTAATTGTAATAAAGGATAACTATATCCTTCCATATATGTTGCACGTTCAACACACTACTTAATTGCATGGGATACCTTTGATTGCTTGCATGACCCACATCTACTATTCCTTCCTTAATTATCTCACCATGCATGAGCAATTATACATACACGATATATATATTCCTTGCTTATTGCCATCAATGATGATTGATTCCTTAATCAATAAGAGCCCATGCTTGCACGTCCACATCCTTCCCTCCTGCTCAATCTTGGTAAGCAAACCAACTATCCTTAATTATCGCTTATCATTATTGAACCTAATCAACAAGTTTTGCTTATTCTTCAAAAAAATGAGAGCTCTCGCTCTCTCCTCTTTGCAGCGGCTAACCCTAGGGTTTCGCCGTTCAATTTTCTTCGATTGCGGCGATGGTCGTGGTCCTTGGCTGTCAAGTTTTTTGGACTCGAGAATCTCCCCTCTTCAACCTTCGGGTTGCTGCACCCTAGTCTTGTAATACCCCGAAAAATCCAAATTAAATTCCGTGGATTTTTAGAAATGATTTCACGATAGTGGGAGCAAGTACGAGGCTCGGAGAAGTTGTGGAATTAGTTCGAACGATTAATTTTCGAAAAAACGAACGTTATTTAGGGGTTCGCGAAAGTTGACTTTTTATACGTTCAAAATTTGGGAAAACTTCCTTCGTGAAAGTTGTAGAGCTCGGCGATACGATCTCGTGCATATGTGGAACGCAATATTCGGAGTTCGTATGAATTAATTATAATTTTTCGAAAAAGTTTCCAGTTTTGTATAAAGCTTCCATTTTCGGAAATTCCAAAAAAAAAATATTTTCTTTTTCCATTTTGGAAACTCAGTTCTCTTTTTCTCTCTCTCGAGCCGCGTCGGCCTCTTCCCTTCGCCGGCGTCTATCTTCCTCTTCCGGCCATCTCTGGACGAGAAACCACGTCCAGCAGCTTCGCCTCACTCCTCTGAAGCCATCTGTGGCAGCCTTGCATGGCGGCGCGGCCTGTACAAGCGGCGGGGAGCTCGACCCGGTTTGATGTCGATTTTGAGTCAACGCCGATATCTCGAGTTTCCGCCCACCAATCTTCAAGATTCTTGGCTTGTTGAACTTGCCTCAACCTTCTGATCATCCTCCGAGAAGGATCGCACTTGGGGTGAACGTTTTCACGTTCGTCGGAGCTCGCCTCGATTTAGATCGAAAATCACCTTTTGATCCGTATATCTCGAGCTACAGACCATCATGTCTTGTGATTATTGAGCTGGTGAACTCATATTAAAGTTCTGAACAACTTTCATGAAGGGATCGAAGCGAGAAATTGAAGTTTTTACGTCGGAATTCAAGCTCACCGGATTCTGGAAATTTTCCGGCCACCGACGCTTTCGATCAAGATATCTCGAGCTGTAGAGCTTCGTTTTGAGTGATTCTTGAACCAGTGAGTTCGTCTTTAAGTTCTGAACAAGTCTCCTGAAGGAATCGAAGCGAAAGGAGGACATTTTTACGTTGATCGGAGCTTCGCCAGTTTCTGCAAATTCTCGCCGGTTTCTGGAAAAATTCCGGCCACCTCGACTGTTTTAGGTAATTTCAACCACTTCCGGTCATTTTCAGCTTACATGGTAGTTATGAAAATTGTTAAGCATGATGAGAGGAAGAAGAGCAGCCCGGCCCCGACACCATTGGCGGTGGTCGGCGGCGGCTCTGCCACTAACTCCGGCGGCCCTTTCCGGCCACCTCCGTGGATCAAAAATATGGTTTCTGTACATTTTCAGATTCTATATTTCAATACGATCATTTTGGTATATTACACGTAATTTTTGGATATCGTATGATTAAGTTATGAATTTTTAAGTTTCGATCGATTTCGATCGTTCGATTTGTGATCTGTGAAGATCAGACCGTCTGATGGAATTGTAGATTTGATATGTTGATCGTATGACTGTCCCGATGACTTTGTGTGGTCACGGACGAAGATCCGACCGTTGGATCTTCGTATAATTGAGAAATGGTGATTCGGGAGGCGATTTGTGAGAATCCATCCGTCGGATTTTTATATAAGTTAGAATCCGACCGTCAGATTCCCGTATATGTGTGCTTTTGAGTTGTTGGCTAAGTTAAGATCATTATTGGATTAGGTGATCGATGGATTTATTTGGCGGACGATTCGTGAGATTGTTAATTGAGCTGTTAAGAAGACGCAGCTGGATCAGAGGTGAGTAAACCTCACGTGGTTCATATTACGAACCGAATAAATTTAATTACTTTATTTTGTCGTAATTGTGTGAAAATATTTATGAAATAAATATTTGTTTTAAATCATATGGGCTTGATCAACTACGGTCCATAGGTAAGTAAAATGTATTTAAACTATAAAAATGAATTTCACGATTTTATTGTGTGGACTATAGTTGGTATTAGTGATTATCCCTGAGCGGATAATTACGTATATATATATTTATGTGGAATATATATATGGATGGTGTGGCATTGTGGTATGTGGATTATTGAATTGAATATTTACATATGTCGGAAACATATATGTATTGGTAGAATTGTTGTGATGCAAACAATGTTTGTGAGTGAGTTCATATATTGTTTTTGGGTATGACTTTTCGGGAAACAATATGTCGTGGGAAATGGTATTTCTATTGTTTTGAAAAGTGTTTGAGGATTTGGGGAGTTGCAGGTTGTGATTTCTCCTTTTGGGTTGGGAAACATTTCAGGTCCGGTATGACCATTTTAAATGTTTTAATCTGACGACCGGTGGTCTGAGGATTTGAGAGTCACAGGTTGTGATTTCTCCGTTTGATTTGTTTTAACATTTTGGGTCCAGTGCGACTCGCTTAAATGTTTTGATCTAAGGGTCAGGTTGGCCTAAAGATCCGGGGTTTGCAGGTTGCATCCTCAGGCAATATATCGTAATTACGACTTTGGCCCGGTTAGTGATTTCGATCAGTTAGAGCTCTAGTCTGTCTGCCAACGTGTCCAGGTTGGACCGGATTTTCATAATGATTTGTTAGGTTAACATTTCCTATGATTTTGTCACGATGTGACTTGTAAGAGTCCTTTTGGTAAAAGGTGTTGAGTTTTGGATGGATTTATTAGTGTGAGTTGATGATGTTTTTAATTAATTTCCTTGTTAATTCTTTTGTTTAAATTTCTATTCTTTTTCTCTTTTCTTCTTTTTCGGTTATATTGTTTATTATCTCTATTTATTTCCTTGATCATTTCTATGGTTCGATTTCCCGTTTATTTCTCGTTTTCATTTTATTGTTTGTTTTTAATGTAATCTCCTGAACTAAATTATATGCAGGGATTACTATGACTTCTGATTTTATGCGTGTTGGTTATTTCCTGAATTAATTTTCTATGCATGATTAATGTTCTTATTAGTTTAATTGGGAAGTGCAGTGATGGATGAGACTTGTAGAAAGTTGAGAAATATTATTCCGTATAGTGGGGATAAAGACATCTTGTTAAGAGTAGAGATGAGTGATTCATTTGATTTCTTTGTGTGTGATTTCAAATGATTTGGAGTTAATGATTTTGGTGATCGATTATCGAGATTGTGGTTTTCTTTGTGGATGTTGAAATTGTTGGTTGTTACTTGAGTTAAAAGTACTGTGTTATAATAAATCAACCATTCTTTCTTTTACTCATACTGGCTGTCAAAAGCTTACCGGGTTTTGTGTTGTTGCAATCCCGGTACACTATTCAAACGGTGTAGCGGATAATCCTACAGGACTGGAGAATTCAGGAATGTGATCGAACCGTGTAGAGTAGCTGCTTTGTAATACTCTGATTTTCAGTTGTGAGGTTTGTTATGCTCATTAGAGCTTTACAATTTACTTTGTACGAGTGAGTTGTAATAATTAACTCGAGGTCTTCGAGTTTTGAATTTGAGCGTGAGTGGCGAGGTTGTTTCTGAGAAAAAAAAATTCAGAACGTTTATTTGTTTAAGTTGTTTAATTCATGTTTCGGATTTGAATTTGTTATTCAAAATTCGGGGCGTGACAAGTCTCGTCTTTTTGCAGATGGGATTCAACCCCTTTGGGCTTTGCTCGTGCTGCACTCTGTTTCAAGGATGGTGATGAAAGACAGCGCCATGATCTGGTGGATCCAAACCAAACTTGGGATCCCGGGTCTATCAGTTTTGAGTCTGAATCCCTTCGATTTGGGAGGAGATGGCTTCTGGGTGCTGCTGCAGGGATTCAGCGGTGGATGGTTGTAATGCATCCGGATCCTCTCCGGCGGCGATTAGTGATTGGTGGTTGGAGGATTTACCGCTGTAATTCCCGATCGGAGCAGAGGCCAAATTCGAGGGGGGTTGACGTCGCGTTATTCCTACGTTGGTTGGAGTCTAAACGTTCAGATCATCTTCGATCTAGTCTGCCCTATGTTATGCCGACGGCGCGACAATCTGCCTTGGCGGAGTGGCGGTCAGTCTCGGCGGGGAGGCAGTGCGACTCGGCGGCGTGGTGGTGTGTCTCAGGATGTGTGCGAAGCCGCTCGGGTGCCCAGATCCTATGGGCTGGATCTTGGTCAATGGGCTTTTTCAATTGGGCCTGGATCTTGATCATGTCTGTTTTGGCAAACTTGTTTTTGGAAGCGGGTCGGATTTGGATCCGTATTTGGGACCCAGGTCGTCCTCAATTCTGGATCTTGAATCCGAGACAACTGCTCATTTTGATCTGGTATTGGTTCTGGTTCTTGGGAGTTCGTTTGCTAATTCTCGAGTTTTTGACACCCTCGGTTACTTTCGAACTCCGAGTGAGCGAATCACCTCCCTTAGGTGTTCGTATCACTGGTTAAAGTTACGGTTACTATTACATTTACACTGCTCGAGTGACATATGCAGTGCAGCGATGTCAGTCGGCATCAAGTCACATGGTTACCTGGTTACCTTTCCTTCTCGATGTGTTTGTGCATCTAGTTATGATTTATTGTTTTTTCTTTATTATAGATGCATTTGTGCATCTCTTTATGTTTTATTGCTTTTTTTCGATGTTTTATGCATCGCTCCATGTACTCTTCAGTTTCAATTAATATAGTTTGTCGTCCTTCCTTCAAAAAAAAAAAAAAAACTATCCTTAATAATCAAATATTTGATAATTAATAGTAAATCAAGGAATATTCAGATTTGCTTCAAGATTGCTTGGACTCTAAGTAGGCTTTATTTAGCCTCTAAACAATATATTTCGAACTTATCGAAAATATATAGCTTGAGCCACCGATATTGGCCCCGATTTTCTCCAAGTCACGCCTTGTCAGAAAAAATGTTAATTTTGGGTTCAAACAAATACGGAATCAGACCTTAATAGATAATCATCATTGATCCAACTATACTTTTCCCTACTATGTCCTTAATTTGGAGGGTTATTATCAATGCAGCTTTCCCAGACCTTGGGATCATTTCCAAGTTCCTCAGTCCTTCCTAAACAATAATATATTTGCACTTAAAACCTGCTCCAAAGCCACTCATAAGGATCCAATGGCCCTTCTGACTGTGGTTTGGCTTTCATGTATCTGAAAGCATACCAAAACCAGCAGATAAGGTGTTACCAAATTGGTAAAGCACCATTTTGGATACCGAATTGACGGATACTATCCTCATTAATTAGAGGAGGGGCCATGCTGCAACCAAGTTTGGATTGTCCCATATGGCTGGAGGAGGGGCCAGATTGGCTGGATCCCATACTCCAAATTTATGTTTCTGCTTCCTATTGTTGAACTTTCAAGTTTTTTTTTTTTTTTTTTTTGAATAAAGGGCTGGTGCGGCTGCCCTCAAGCCTTGATTAATGAAACTGTCGAATACAAGAGGGGGACATTGAGCCTAAACCCCTGATTACAATAAGCATCTAAAGTATTTTTCGAAATAATATCAGAAATCTCTACAGGAGACTTGTATTCTAACAAGCACCAACTAGCAAAGAGTGCACAAATAGCTACTCCATTTGCTTTAACATAGCAGTGACACAGCGGAAAGATAACTCGATATGTAACCCGATTACAACATAGCATAATTACCAGCTTTAGCACAGCTTTCCCCCTATGTTTCTGCTGGAGAATAGCTCTGGCGACATTTAGTTTCATCTTACCACTAGGAGGGTGCGACCATTTGGGAACTCGCCACCTAACTAGGGTAAACCAGACACACAAAAGGTGCAGTCCGGGACTAAGCCCACGTCGCCCTGCCCTAAACTGACAGGGACTTATTACTGGCATATAGCCACCATTACCTACTAAAGACCAACAACAATAAAACATACAGTAAATAAAATAAAGGGAATTTGGGCCCAGAGCCCAAAACCCAGTCAGCCCAACCAAAGAGGAAAACCGAGCAGCTTGCCACCGTCCAGCACACCAGATCCACGCCGTCCTACTACCGACGGCCATCCTCCCACATCGAGCGAACTCTAGCAGCCCCTCCATCCTTCCATCCTCCCCAACACACCTGTAAGCATCGCCGCCACTCCCATCCGCTCCTCTGCACCTGAAGGTTCCAAGCGACACAGACCAGATCGAATCCCTCCGATCCTATCTGATCCCCTCAGATCCAGCCTTCACACCTTTGGGCGACGCCGCCTCTTGCTGACCGCCTTCCGGTCGTGGGGAGATCGAGCCCAGCCCCACACTCAAGCCACCGAGCCCGCAAGCACCGCCACCTCGCGTTTTGGTCAGCGAAACCACCACGCAGCCTCCTCTCTGACGGGATTGATTCTGTGGACAACCACCGGCCACCGGCACTAGGCCCCTTCCAAACCCGTCCGACGATGCCGCCACGAGGGCGACCCGCCGGAGGGTACACACACTGGTTTTCTCACTTCTCCTTTGTTCGCTATCGCTCTTCCAGCCACCAGTTTTTTAAGTCCAAGCTTCAAGCTTTCTTAAGAAGTTGGAGAATTTTGAATATTTATAAGCTGCAGCTGCAATTGCATTGAGAAAAAGGAATATACTTATTAGACTCAGAAAGAAAGCAAATTAGAGAACATGAGAAACAAAATGATTTTGGTTTTGATCAATTAATGAAGCACAAACTTGGCACTAGGCCTCTGAGAATATACATTGTGATATTAATTGGCAGCTTGGTTGTTTCTAATTCAGCTTAATTTTTTTTTTAATTTGTTGAAATTAGCTCTAATACTGTTTCCATTAGAAGTATGCAGAAGAATTGAGAGGAAGAGAACTTTAATTAACAGCTTTATTCTCAAGTTTACTTCCACATCCCAAATGATTATTACAAGGTTTTAAATAGGCTCTCATACACCCTCAACATATTAATTCATATAACACTCTAGGCTAGGATTCCTAACTCACATGACACTTAGTTTTCTTATTCTCACCACTCCTTACAATATTAAGTCGTAGCACAATAATCTGTTACAAATTAAAAGCATTAACATTAATGCAGCATGCAATTAAGGAAAATATTGAAATTTAAGCAAATAACTTGGAATCAAGCCTAACAAAGCTTAGATAATCATCGTCGATATTCAACTATACTTCTCCATGATAGGATTAGCTATGTCCTCAGGAGGGTAATTGTTTATGGAGCTCTCTCAGACATTGACATCATCAAGGGGCCTTAGTACTTCCCAAACAATATTATTACATTTAAAACCTGCTCCAAAGCCACTCATTAGAATCCTATCACCCCTCTTAAGCCTTTGTTTGGCTTCCATGTATCCCAAAGCATACCAAAAGCCAGCAGCTGATGTGTTACCAAATCTGTAAAGCGCCATTCTAGATGGCTCAAGATCATAGTCGCTTAATGATAAGCTCTTACCTATCCCATTTATAATTGCTCTTCCACCAGGGTGGAGACAAAAGTGTTGAATTCCAGCCTTTATATTCAAACCAACTCCAACTGCTTCTAGATTTTGGCATTTGGTACTGCTGTTTTTCTGAAGCCTAGAAGCCACCAGGTGTCGGATTATTTCTCTTAGTGGAAGCACTTTTGGCACTAAAACTTGGAGGTTCACTGTGAAAGCAAGAGCTGCTGCTTCTGTGAGGTGTTTGGTAAGTCGAAAGCCTAGATGTCCACTTTCATCTTCAAGTTGTATGCAACATTCATAAGCCTTGTCACTTGAGCCAATATGGGTTCTGACCAACCACTTCAATTTCAACATTGCTAGGTGCTGAAGGGATCTTCTATTTGTGAACAGCATCGAACACCCTCCTGCCCGAAACAAACAGTTCGTGAGCATCATGGATTTTTCTTTCCCACAATACCAATTAGGAGCCATGGATTCAGTGCTGACAACAACAGCATATGAATTCTTGTATGACTTGAACAAATTCTGCACAACATCAATGGCAACTAGACTTGCACTGCAGCCCATTCCAGAGAGCTAGGTTGAAGGTCTTGATGTCCTCCCTCATCTTGTAACGATTTAGTATTCTGGATGTAGAGAAGGTGCAGGGGAGAACATGAAGACATTGACGACGAGAATGTGTCAATTTGTGATGGAGGGATTGAACTGTTCCTGGCAAAAAGCTTGTCAACTGTGGCAAAGATGATTTCATCCATTTCTGAGAGCGAGTCTTCTCGAGTTGGACATTCTTCTCGGCCTTGGACGATGTTTCTTGGGCAATAAGTTTCTTCACCTAAGCCTGAATTGACAATGGTTTTCCAGAGAAACCTGAACTCTTCCAATCCCAGATTCTTGTTCCGCAAGACGAGTTTGGCACAAGAATCACTGTTGAGCATCATGTCCTCTGTGGCCTTGTAGCACTCATAGGCCAGCAGATAACAGCACTGGTCTCTCCTTTGGAGAACTAAGTTACAGAGGCAGGAGAAAGCAAATGAAAGCGGGAGTAGACACATTTCCATGAAGAGTTCCATGGCCCTAGCTAGCTCCGTGCTTGTGTACTTGTGTATATGAGAGCAATAGAGAGAGTGGATGAGTTCTCCGGCTTTCTCTTAGAAATAGTAGTAATGAACTAATCATGCTTCAGTCATACTTGATAACAACTCTACAATTAGCTAGCTTCTACATATATGTAATAGATCGATATACATTTTGATCAAGAAAACAAAGTAGTAGGTATTCATTAGAATAGATGTATAGGCTGTAAACACATCCATAAGTAGGAATTTCAACAACGAGTGAGAGACATAAATGCTTGGAGTTTCTCTCTCAAATATTGAGAGGGAGTGCCAGTTACCGATTCTTAAATGCAAAAGCGAAACATAGAGATGTTATACCGAAGAACCGTGGAATCAAGACTTTTGCAGTTTTGCTTATGATCTAAGCCACATATATAGGATGCAACACATACAAGCTTAAAGTTCAATTTTCTTTTCACTGTGATATTTAGGCTAATTCCATTGTGTTAAATGAGATAGATCTTAAATTTAAATATTTTTGTTCTAATATAAAAAATGATAAAGAGATAGTCGAATGATTCTTTTCTAAAGATTTTGGTTTGGCAAACTGCATTGAGCCAGATTAGTATGTTGGATTCGATGAAATTTGAATTGGAGTACGTAGATTGACAAAGCACCAAGTTATATTAGGTCTAAGTTTGAAGTTTGAACTGTTGCCCAAAGAGAACTACTGTTATATCATCAGTTAGTTGGTAACTGTTGTTCGATCACTTCAATTGTAGTTCTTGATTGGAAATCGCCTTTCATAGTGTAATGTAAGTTTTTGCAACTATTCACTAATTCAAGTTTTGACTATAATAATTTATTCAATTTTTTTTTTTGGTCAAATTTTTTCAATAATAATTTATTCAATTTGACAATACCAAATGTAGCTGTAGTCTTAGTCACATCTTAATCAAAGTAAATTTTTTGCGAAAAGCAAATAAAATCATTCCCGTACAACCAAACCACTTTATCCAACAGACTCGCCAAAACTCTACGACTCTATAAGAAGTTGCATCATTTCAGATTATCCATAAACATCAACCCTATCAAAGTGAGCAATAGTGCTATGTCTACTAAGCTAAGGCTTAGTTTGGGATTGCTGTGCTGTGAGAAGAAACACTTCGTAATTTGCTGTGAGAGGAAGCACTTCCGAACTTGCTGTGAAAAGAAGCAGCTGAGGTGTTTGGTAAACTATTTTTAAAAGTGTTGTGAGAATGAAAAGCAATTTCTAGGTGTTTGGTAAGTTGCAAGGTAAAAGTGTTTTGGCTAGGTATAATTACCAAAATGGTCATACATGTTAAGATATACTACTAAAATACATAATTTTGTTTTTTGATTATGTAACCATACCAAATAAAAAAAAATTTCATGAATTATCCTTGTACCCTTGCTTGGACCGAATAAAAGATTTAATTTAAACCCTTCAATATGCATATTATGTTTTACTATTTGGGTATTCCTTTTCTTCTAATGTATGACACTTGATCACATGGAAATATTGAAGCTTGAACATGAATACCATCGATAGCACCAATACAATCCTACAAATTAGTGAAAAGTACTGTTATAACAATAAATTTGATCAAGGTTGTTCCACTTGATACTCTGCCTGGTAAAGAAAAGTACATATTATATCAGCTGTAATGCAAATTCTTCACATCCCAAGGGAAGAAGTGAAAGCTTTGATACATTGATAAGTTGAAAATTCGAGATCTCACAATTGCAAGATAATACAATCAGAGAGTCATATACGAAAATCTAAAATCTTAACATCACCTCATAAAATTAGTAAGGTGAAATTTTACGATGTTAGTAATTATTAAGGACCTCGGGAATAATTATTGAGATTTTACATAAGGTGAAATCCTTGATTTAAGAGTGTGATAATAAAATACACGACACGATGAGTTCGTGAAAATTTTCAGGAAATTTTTCGGACACCCGAACTATTTATTATGAATTTCCAAAGTTTGGGAATTATGGAAATTCATTTTAGATAAAAAGAAAATGTCTTGATGCGATCTGAACCGTTGAAATTAGCACCGCTTGATCTGAGCCGTTGAAAATCATTCAAAGGAGACTATATAAGGCCCAGATCGTATCTGACGACCCAGAACTGTCGAGAAGGTTTTAGAACGCTCGACCCGTTTTGGCGACCCGGCGACCGGCGACGATGAGCCGACCGGAACTCCCTTGTCCGGAGACTTCACGGCGGCACACCGGTCACGTTCGACGCGTCTTGTCTTCATGGTTCCACCTGTGGTCATGGATCGTCCATGCATAGAGCGAGGAGAGATAATCGAAGCTTTCCAGCTTCGAGTCTTCCGGCGGTTCCGACTCGTTTTCCGGCGATTATCGGCGATGCAAGAGGTATGGAAATGGGTCCTCTCGTCGTGCTCTACGTCTTGATATAATTAGTTTCTGTTTTCGATTGAGTTTTGAACTAATGTTATTTTTGGGAGGTTTCGGATACCGCTACTGTTACGATTTCCGGCTGTAGTTCTGGAGTCTCTTGCCTCTTCTCCGACGTTCTGAACACAGTTGCACCTGGTCAAGCTTAATCCATTGAATGGATGGACCGATTTGAAAGAATTGGAATGGGTGAAGTTGTGGAGATGATGAACAACGAGGGAACTTTCCTCGGGTTGCCGTGTTCTTGGTCGGAGAATTGCTAAGGGGAGAGAAGAATCGGTGAGACAGTCACAGAGAGAAGGAAAGGAAGTTGGCGAAGGAAGAGTGCATTGAGTTCGACAGAACAGAATGAATGGTGGTGTAAAACTCATAAAAGCATGAGGACAATTTTGAGAGTTCATTAAATTTCATTAAGTCTCCGCGTTCTTGGGTTGATTCCCGCAGAAGCAGAATTCCAAAGCTCCTCAAAGTAGCTTCTCTATTTCCGCTGTTTTGAGAATCGCTTCCGACCAAAAGCAGTCTTTGGAAGGTTTACCAAACAGCTCAAGAAAAATTCAGAAGTGTTTTTGGGCTCAAAAGCAGTTCTAAAAGCATTCCCAAACTAAACATAAGTCAGGAGTCGGATTCTGCTCCGATGTAACCAAGAAAAGACACATGTCACTACACCAGTTACCACGTCATTTGTAAAACCAGCTCCAAGCTTTGACTGTGACAAAATTAACTTTTTTACTTTGGTAAAATTGGAAGTTTAAATATACAAATATCGAGGCAAGTAGCGAAATACCCCATTTCTGATCGTTTTTTCTGGTAAATTTTGTAACCGCCAAATTTTCCAGTCCGGCGATACATAGAGGAAGACGAAGACGGACATGACCTCGCTACCGTATGCTGACGTGGATTCCCATCTGAAAGCAATGTCCGGCCGGGCCGAGGGGTTCGGCCGGCTCGCCATCGGAGGCCTCCACGGCCCGGTTTATTTCGTCACCACATTGGCAGGTCCCCCCCCCTTTCACCCCAATTTGCTATAGTTTATGAAATTTCTTGATTGCGCTTTCGTGTATTTCCTTATATTCTTATCAATTTTTTATCTTGATCATTAAGGGTTAGTGATTTTAGAGTATGTAATTCATGGATTGATATTGAGTCTGGATTTCATGTTGACAGAAAAAAAAAAAAAAAATTAATGTTTGGTTTGGAATTAGGACAATCAGTTTCGAATGTTAATGTTTGCTTCTCTGTTATTGAAGTTTGAAGCTTTAAGAAATTCGAACATTTTCGATATTTATAAGCTGCTGCTGCAATTGCATTGAGAAATTGTGATTTACAGATAAAAAAAACAAACAAAGAAAAGAAATTTAGAGAAAGTGAGAATCAAGATCAATTTTTTTAATTTTTTTATTAATGGGAAATAAAAATTATGAAGGATGCCAAAAAAAAAAACAGCACTTCTTGATTCGTGCTTACCATACTGATCAACGTAGCTCTGATACAGATTATGTTAGAAGAATATAGTATATCCCCAGATGATATGCTCACAAGGCTTTATATAGGCTTTTAAGTTCTTCAACATTTATTCATGAAACTCATTACAGAACTCTAGGTTTCTTCTAAATCATATGACTCTTGCCTTTCTTATTCTCACAATTCCTCGCAATATTAAGACACAAGCCACACAACAGATTAAGTTTAACATATTAAGCATGAATATTGCTGCATCATATAGTTTTCAGGGAAAAGATCTAAATATAACTGCAAGCTAATGTTGAGCAAATAACTGGGACCAATCAACTCTAGCGAAGCTTAGAGATTGATCGTTGAACCAACCATGCTTGTCCATGAAAAGATTGTTTAGTTTTTCTGGAGGGTAACTATCTATGCAGCCTTTCCAAACATTGGCATCATCCAAGTCCCTCAGCACTTCCCAACCAATATTGCTGCACTTAAAACCTGATCCAAATCTACGGGTAAGAATCCTATCACCCTTCTTAAGTCTCTTTTTGGCTTCCAAATATCCCAAAGCATACCAAAAGCCAGGAGATGACGTGTTACCAAATCGGTGAAGCACCATTCTAGATGGCTCAAGATCATATTCACTTAATGATAAGCTCTTACCAATTCCATATATGATTGCTCTTCCACCGGGGTGGATACAGAAGTGCTCTATTCCAGCCTTCATATTCAATGCCACTCCCATTGCTTCTACCTTTTGGCTCTTGGTACTATTTCTTTTCTGAAGCCTAGAGCCCACCAGGTAGCAGAGTATTTCTTTTAGTGGAAGAAGTTTTGGTACTAGAACTTGGGTTTCGTTGTGAGAGCCAGAGCTGCTTCTTTTTTTGAGGTGTTTGGAAAGCCGAACACCTTCATATCCTCTCTCATCCTCTAGTCGCATGCAACATTCATAAGCTTCATTTCTTGAGCCGATATGAGTTCTTACCAAATACTTCAGTTTCAAGATAGCTTGCTGCTTGAGGGATCTTCTATTTGTGAACAGCATCGAACAGTCCCCAGAGTGGAACAAACAGTTGGGGAGCATCATGGACTTTCTTTCCCAAGATACCAATTACGAGCTATGGACTCTGTGCTTACAACAATGGCATATGCATTCTTGTATGATTTGAAGAAGTTATTTACTACATCAATGGCAAATAGACTTTTCCTTCCCAAGATACCAATTGGTGAAGGATGCTGAAAAAGGAAAGCACTTCTTGATTGGCTCGTGCTGATCATAGTGATTTCGGCAGCTTAACTCAACTCTCATTTTTTGGACATAGCTCACTAGGCTCCGATACAGATTATGTTAGAAGAATGTAGAACATCCAAAATCACATGCTCACTAGGCTTTATATAGGCTTTAAATTCCCTCAATATTTATCCATCAAATTCATTACTATATTTTCCTAAATCACACGGCTGTTAGTTTTTTATTCTCACAGTTCATCGCAACATTAAGATATAGCACATTAATTTTAACATCTGAAAGTGTTGAGTTTTAACATGTGTTAGTGAAGCTGAGAATAAAAATTATTTTGGTTCTTATTAAAGAAAGTTAAAAATGAGCTATGTAGAGTTGAATATCATGGCATTTCTGAGAAAGTGGGTTGGTTCTAGAAAACTTTTTTTTGACTTTTTGGTTTGCATGTGCTCTTTATTGGTAGGAAGGAATGTTTAATTGCATTGGGATAAAAAAAAAATGTTATGTTCTGGTTTTTAGATGATGGTCCAGGCTCACTTCGTGAAGGATGCCGGAAACAAGAACCACTTTGGATTGTCTTTGAGGTTTCAGGCACCATTATTCTCTCTTCTTACTTAAGTGTGTCGTCTTACAAGACAATTGATGGCCGAGGGCAGAGAGTAAAGCTCACAGGCAAGGGCCTTAGACTGAAGGAATGTGAACACATAATCATATGCAACCTTGAGTTCGAAGGTGGTAGAGGACATGATGTTGATGGCATTCAGATAAAACCAAATTCCAGGCATATATGGATTGACCGATGCAGCCTTCGTGATTATGATGATGGACTCATAGATATCACCCGACAAAGTACAGACATAACTATTTCTAGGTGGGTTTAAAATATCTCATCTTATAGGATATAATGTGGAGAATGAGCTAAAGGGTTTTTTCTTCCCTTGGCACCAGATGTTACTTCCATCAACATGACAAGACGATGCTTATTGGAGCAGACCCTTCACATGTTGGTGACAGATGCATTCGGGTCACTATTCATCATTGTTTTTTTGATGGGACAAGGCAAAGGCAACCTCGTGTTAGATTTGGGAAAGTTCATCTTTACAACAATTACACTCGTAACTGGGGTATATATGCTGTTTGTGCCAGCGTAGAATCCCAGGTGAACAAGGCTTTGAAACATCTGATGTCTTTTAAATATCTCTTTGATTGAGTTCCAGATTCTGAAAAGTTGAATTGTATCTGTCAGATATACTCTCAATGCAACATATATGAAGCAGGAACGAAGAAGAAGACTTTTGAATATTATACAGAAAAGGTACATGACCATCTTCTCTCTAAACTGCATAGGTGAAATTTCGTTTCAAGTTCTTGAAGTAAAAAATGGCTGCATGTCATTGACTGTGAACACATTCTGTCTCAAATGTTTTGAATTTTCCAATAGGCTGCAGACAGAGAAGAGGCGAAATCTGGCTTCATAAGATCTGAGGGGGACGTATTCCTGAATGGAGCCCAACCATACACATTAACAGGGTTCAGTGAAGAATGCATGTTCCATCCAAGTGAATTTTATCCACTTTGGACTATGGAAGCAGCCTCAGATTCTCTTAAAGGTGTTCTCCACATTCTTACGGGTTGGCAATCCATTCATAGGCCACCAGTAGAGCAGCTGGTAATGGTATAGCTTTTTATTATAAACTTGTATAACATGATTTTATAGGTCCTTTAATGGAAGGCTTTGCTTTCGTTTAAACTGAGTTGAGGAACACCTGAAGTTTGCTATATCCCCTGTAATATTCAGATTTTTGTCGATTTTTCCTTAATTACCTGCTGAAATCTATCATTTTTATCATATCTCAAAGTAGAAGTAGGAACCAATCAATCATGAAACTATTACAGTATTCCATAATACTCATGCATATTATATTATAGTTGCCGATGCATGTTTCATATATCCAGGTAAGCATACTATAGATAATATCTGCATCACAGTATTCATTTTAGGCCAAGGCGCCAAGTAGGCGTGAAACAAAAGAGTTTACTAACTAGATTGGTCAGCTAAAGACCAGAATGAATTTTTTTGTTGCTCAATGACCTTTTATGATTTGCAATTGTTTGACTTTGCAGTTACATACCCTTATGCTCAATGACCTTGTTGCTTTGATATATATTTTTTCTGACATTGAAATAACAACCAGTCAAACAGGATTTATCATTCATTCATTTGTATGATCATGATTCAGTTTAAATTAAACCTTGGCAATCTCGAAGTTGCTCCAAAGCAACAGGGTCATGAATAGGGTGGGTCTGAAGGGATAGTATTGTAAAATGATGTCATTCATCTGTACTCGACTGGATTATCTAATCATACAAATATTTTTGAAGTTTGAGAAGGCTGCTCTTATTCTCACTATATCCACTAGCCATCAAAATAGTTCATTTTGAATTGTAATAATCTTAAATCATCTCAGAGAGGGAGGCAGCTCCTCGGAGGTAATGATGAAGATGCTGTAGAACTGACTAAGGTAGAAGTCCCGTGGAACAAATCCGACAAGTAATTGCTCAAGTCATCAGGAGAAAATCTCACAAGCAACTCCAAATTTTTCTCCTCAGTCAGCATCACCAAGTATGTGTCGTAAAATTCTTGATATGTTGGCACTAGTTTCTGCGCTATGGACACCTTCAAGTCATCCCTCAACTTCACATCCTCTACGATCCAGGATGTTTGTTTCCTATATGCCTCTTCGAAAGCTATGTTGAACCTTCTAAAACACTCCTTTGCCATTTCAGAAGACATTTCGAATGACTTCTCTGGAAATGATGATGAGACCTTTGTCCAGGCTGTGGTCTCGTAGTTTGAAGCATATAGTTTAACCTTATTCGTGTGTTCAGCTACCCAGTCTTCACCGAGGAGGAGTTTCAGGTTGGGTGAATGGTGCACCTTCTCAACAATGAAGTGAAGATTGTTGGCGAGGAAGAGATATGCCAAACCCACATCTTTGTAAATCTCAGCTTTAATGTCAAGTTTGCACAAAAGAACTAAAATGAGCCAAGCTAGGTGTACTGACACTGCTGGTGTTGAACCTTCATCTGACATTGGGCTCTTGAAGGAGGTTTCGTGAAATGAGGAGTTTGCTGGTGGTGGATAATCAGTAAGAATATCACTGAGAATTATACTGTAGTCTGCTAGTGAAGTTACATAGTTCATCACTTTTTGAGTAAGTGGGTATATCCCGCCCCCGGGGACTAGAACTTTTGTAGAGTCCTTTTGAATTGTTGATTCAAAATCAGAAAGAAGAGAACGGACAGAATCTCCAAGTTTGAGCAATAATGAAAGAGCTTGAAGTTTGATAGCTGAGGTTGATTCAGAGCTGAATACTGATTCAGTCTCCGGCCACAGATCAGAGACTGCTTCGTGGAGTTCCATTAGCCCGAAAATTCTTTCTGGAACTTTCTTGTTCTTCACAATGAGTTCAGGAAAACTGAATAGGGTTGTTGCGCCCTCTTTGGTTATCTGATAGAAGCATGACTCTTTGATGGTCTCAGATGCTGAAAACACATGATCACAGAGAATTTTCTCTCCTTGAAAAAGTGTCTTCACAGCAATCTTTGCAGCCTTCATCCAGTTGTTGATTTCATTTTCGAGTGCTTCAGAATCCATCTTATGAATCTGAGAAGACTTGAACTGCCGGATTCGAAGGTGATATAGTCCCTCGTCGATCATTGACTTTCGGATAACCTTGTATATCTTTGCACACTCTTTACCGTAGCCAGAACTGATCATACAATCAGCTATTGACTTCAGATCTGACATGGCAAGTACTGAGACTCTCTCAACCTCTGTAATTGACTCGCCAGCAATATCCAGCTCATCTTCTGATCTGGCCTCACCCTCTTCTTCATCATCAAATTTACATGTCCTGCTTGAGGATCGACTTGAAACTGATTCGGGGTCAAGCTGATCACGGCTTGTAGACAATATCTGGTAAAACTCTTTCTCAAGCCTTTTCATCGCTATCTGCATTAAATTTTGAGCAAGCACAAGCTTGCTGGATGGAAACCTTTCGCCAAGTAGAGCATGCATAGCACTACGCAAGTATTTGATGGCTTTGAGGAACTCTTTGGCTTCTTTCCTGCTTTGCTGGAAGACAAAGGTGAGCTTGGTGTACGAGGAGGAACTTGGATCCCATTTGGTGATGATGGCCTCAGCATTTTCAATGTTTTCTTCCATCATCGACAAGGAGAAGGTGCGGCTAGGGGTGGTACCAGCAAAAGAGCTTGAAAGTGAATAGTGAGTAGAAGAGAGGTTTTTGTTGGATGACAAGAAGAAGAGGCTGGACATTCTTCTTCTTGGCGGTGGTGGGAGTGCAGTAGTACCACACTTCGCAGTCTCTGAGACTAGCATTATCGACTATGAAGTGCGAAGCTCGTAAAACGAGGTTGGGGAAGAAAAGCTTTATTGAGAGGAGTGCTTACTTGTTATGGTTCTGGTCCTTGTTTTTGGTTTTGAAGATGTTTTATAGAAAATAACTGTCAGTTCTCAATTGAGGAAGGTGGATTTGATTTGTTCCTTAGAATTGACTTGTCCATTTTGTATATAATGCTTTTATAAATAAATTAGTTAAGACTAAGAATTATTCTTAATCCACGGATAAAGACACAACTAGCAATGCAGTAGTCATTCAAAATTTAAATTCATTTCATTTGCTTGGTCAAGCAGTTTTTGCATGCACTATGCCAAAAACATTATCAGACGACAGATGGAAACCGTTGTGGGATATGGAGAGCCACCGTTGTAGACCGAGCCGCTGTCTGATGAAAATTCAGACAATGGTGGAACACAGTTGTCTGAGAAACATACAGACAACGTGTATGTGTTAAACGTGTTGTGTGATACTCGACAGATGGCTCGGCAGGTGGCTCGGCAGATGCCAGGCGCAGCTGGGCGGCAGTTGCGGCGCTGCCTTCAAACAACAGTGCTAGTTTTGAAGCTGTTGTATGTTGAGCTTCTCAAACAACAGACTTTTATTTTGTGTGTTGTCTGACTGATATTCAAACTTCAGTTCTTGGACTATATCTGTTGTCTGATTAACATTGGGACAACAGAATTCAATTTCTTCTGTTGTCTAATTAAAATTGCAACAACAGAGTTTAATTGCTTCCATTGTGTGAGTGCAGATTAGAAGACGGTGATTTGTTAAAAACCGATGTTATATATGAATGATTGCAGTGTGATTTGTCCCCATTTTTGGCCATTCAGACAGTGGGCAGTTATCATTATATCTATTCTGTTGTCTGATTGTTTGAATATCCCATTCCTGAATTAAATTGTGCATTTGATCCATTTACACACCAAATATAAACATTGCAAACCATCAAATATAAACATTGCAAACCACTAATCATTGAACCCAACATTTTAAACAAGAAAAGCATTCTAGTGCATGCCCATCCACTTAACACATCAAAAAGCTGATACATATATATCTATTGTTCCAAAACATGCAACACATGGTGCATGACAATGTACCAACAGAGAAGCACAAAAAAGGATGCTTTCCTTAGCAAAAAAGGACCAGCAACAAGCCTATCTTTTGACAGTTCCATTCCCACAGCCCACAACACCAATAAGTGAAGGATCAACAAATGCAACCATGTCCACCATTTCATATGCCTTCAACTGATCATAGAGGTACCTAATAACAAAAATTTACAGTAAGTCATTGGGTTTCAGCAACTATACTTCTTATCGAAGCATTGGGGGGAGAGCACATATATATAAAGAACTGAATATATATTTTCTACCTCTGGTACACGGCAATGCAAGTTCCAGTGGTCAAAGACTCGCCCATATAATACCTGCAAATAAGAAAGAAAAAAAACTATCAGATTGACAAGGCTTATACTCTTAAGGCATGGTAATGATCCTAATTAAAGAGACATAACCAAAACCGTCTGTGTTATATCTTTTAAAACACACACAACCTAGCTTTGTTATATCATATTTAAAGTGTTATAAAAAGACATTCAACCCCAGACTTAAAATTACAACCTAGCTCATACGTGTAAGGAAACTGAAGGAACAATCATCATATAAGCTTACTTGAGAAACACCATATGTGTACCAGTACGTGGTCAAACGTGTTGGTGACCTGACCAAACAAAGGTGAGAAAGTTAAACAATGTCTAAATATCTATCATGACTTAATAACATAGGAACACGAAAAATGACAAACAACCACCTAGTAGAAGAAGCCAGGATCCCTGTCAAGGCATGTTATCAAAAATCTCCCCTCAAAGTCTCAAGCAAATACATATTTATAGATGCAAGTGAGGTAGAAACTGCAGCATACCATCAACAATCCAACCACTTCCATGTTATGTAAGAGAACTGATGTAGTACTTATTATATAACTCAGTTGTCTTACTACTTCCATGGTGGATAAGCTTTTAAAAAAAAAAAAAAAGGACAAGCGGTGGAATAAAGCAAGCAGACCAAGTGGTGGTGTTCCAAACTTGCAGCAACAAATTCATCTCCTTGTGGTCATGTCTTTTGTTGACAAGTTTTGGCGGTGGAAAGTGATCAAGACACATGAAGACAAAACTTCATATATAATTAAGCCCTACTCTATAAACTATAGCATGCTGCAGCTTCATTTTGAAATGGGAATTAAATGGCAAAATGACAAGAGCCAATGTCCAGATCATTGGAAAAGAAACATAAAGCATACAATGGAGTTGGTGATGCAGTTAAATATGCTTAATTGAAGCGTGTTGTGTTCGGGCAATTTCAATTGGTGTCACAATAACAAATATAGAAAGGAAACATTATATTATATTAAGCTGTGTCTACCTTTTTGTGTTCTGTAGAGGGAAGAATTAACATCAAGAAGGGTTTTGTTAGAACTTAGATAGCAAAATTGCATACCCATCTTCCCTTGGTGTTAAAGGTTTAATCTTTCTGTCCCTAAAAATTGCAGAGAGAAAGAGAGAGATGTACGACCTCGGCCACGAAGGTAATCTCCATGTTCTCTGACAAGTGAGGTGGTTTTGCTTGACAAGTAAAGAGAGCTAGACAAGACATGTGCCATATAGATATCTAAAGATTGAGTAGGAGTATGAAATCTTTATAAATCTTGATTCTACAAGAAAAGTAGAACAATGTTCTTTTCGTTAAAAGTAAAATAAAGATGACATGGTAACCAATTTCAATTAGGTCTTCGAAAAACAGAGTAATGTATCCACATTTGTTTCTAGTCTTCTCAAGACCCACATTTCTTTTTTGGCACAGCCCTTTAACTAAGTAGAACATTGTGAGAGCAGCAAGTGGAAATGGTTTACTATCCTTTAGTGTCATTATCTTCTAATGCATATGAACTACCAAGCAATTTAAGGGCCAACAGAAACCTTCTTGTAGTTATGCTTTGTATGTAGGTTTAATAGCTTTTAAGTTTTAACCTTCCGATAAAAAATAATAATAATAAATAAAAAAAATAAAAAAAAATAAAAAACCGACTAATGTAAAATGCCTAAACCTTGAGAAAATCAAACAAATTTAAAAGAGTAAAAATAAAAAGTACAAAACAAAAAACAAAAGAAAGCGCCATACCATGACTTTGGACCTCCAATGGAAGTGTCTGGGCCTTGATAATCATATACTATCAGTTCGCTGTCAAAAGGCAAGGGAACATGAAAAGTAAAATATCAGATCAAGAAATGCCCACATACTATCACTGCAAGATAACCCCGACTTCTCTGTAATGGAAATTTGCTTATAAGAATGATGCAGCACAAACATCTCAGGATTACAAAGACCCTCATGATTTATACACTTAGACCAACTCTATTAGAATAGACTGAACAAAAGAATTTGAATCCTCAAGCTACAACTATGTAATAAGCAAACATGAACGACGACATTCTGAAAATGCAGAACAACAAACTTGGCAATGTTATTAGAAAAGATGAATCCTTATTGAATTCTTATAGATCTAAAGGGTTGTCTCTATGGCAATTAGCCACTCCGAAACAAAAGGCACCATTCATCATTGTATTGTCCACCTCTAATATTTACTTCTTTTCTACTATGATATAGTAAGGAAGACAGATTACCTAGTTCCAGAATACAATCATCAGCAAGTGAATCAAAAAATTTAAAAATGAAAAATCTAGACCCTTTTGCATAGACATAACAATTTAGCTTCAACAACTCAGGAAGGCTCCCTCAAATTGGAAATTAAACAACTTGAAAAATAGTACCATAGTAAGAGATGACATGTTCGAAAGAGATTCATTGTCTTTCTTGATCTCACAATTTCTAGATCAAGTGATTGAAATAATTTACACAAAAGACATAAATAAAATAAGAGTATTCTGTTAAATAAAATACAGTACCAAACAAAACCACATGGCAAGGATCAAAATCAAGCTGGAGAGCCCCCTTTAGCTCACTATCTTAAACATTTAATGGCTTCAAGTGTATCCAGAACCTTGGTGCCCAACCACATCCTTTTGTTATGACCGCCCACGATTAAAATATGTTCTAAGTAGATAATGATACTAAACTTTCATGAAGTATAGGAAAATAAATTGCCTTTATTTAGGTAACTTCATATCTCCTATGAAATTTACAATATCATGATAGCTCGACATTTACTACCTATTTCAATTTGGTTAAATTTAACCAAAAAATACATTACTATGAAGTATAATATGAACATTATAATGCAGTCTCATTCGAAACCAATAAGGGAAAACAAAGCATAAAATTGGAAAATTGTAAGTAGAAAACCTAAGCTCAGAACAAAAAGTTCTGGGGGAAAAAGAGAACACCTAGCAGAACCCATGTCATTTCTCTTGGCAACATCTTCAATTGCTTTTCTATTCTCTTTGTATATCTGAAGCAAAAGCCCAAAGAAAACCAACATTCAACACACCCATTAATCCAAATTCCATCATCCAGAAATCCAAACCATCATACAGGCATGCACAGAGTACCCAAATTTAAACACAACTGTACAAAATATAGTACATTCAAATATTCAGATATTTACAATCATTGGAAAGAGAAATTGCACCACAATTATCAGTACAAATCAAAAAGAAGACAGATCAAAATGAATCCAATTTCAATCAGTCGAGATGGGTGTTCACAAAAGGAGCCAAATTTACCTCAGTACTCAAGCAGAGCAACCTTTGATTCTTAAAAAGAAACGCAATTTCACCAAAGCTAATGATGAAACAAGTAAAACTTACAAGACCCATTGATTATACTTGAATAAAAGGCAGCAAGAAGCAAACCAATTCATGCCAGCTTGGATCCACTGCTGTTCTTCCAGCCAAATCGGAATCGTCCCTCAACGTAAGACTCCATAGCCCAAGAAGTCGTTTCTCTTCGCTGCTCGAAGAACAAGAATTGAAAACTGGAAAAACAGAAAAAAAATCGAAGTCGATTAATTAGTGAGATTGTAGTACCTTCGGCTTCAGTAATAGAGATAGTGGAGAGTCTGATGAATCGATCTCTTAAAGCTCACTCACTGAATCGAAGTGAACGGAGTCGAAGATGAGGTCGGAGAGGTGGGTAGTGCAGTGGTTTATGAGGGGGTCGCGAATGAGTTTGAGACAGCGAGTTAGGGTTTCAATGATTGAAGAAGCCCGAGAAACCACCCCCCCCCCCTTTTTTCCTCGTCCTTCAAATCTCCAAATTGAAAACCCTAATTGAGTATATCGAACCCTAATCGAGTGTATTTAGAAGATGGGTTTTGAGGAGAAGATGGGTTTCAAGAAGAAGATGGGTTTGATTCTTTAAGAGAAGAAGAGGGGTTCTGCTTTGAGAAGAAGAAAATGGGTTTTGTTGTTTCTCTCGAAGACTAGCTGGCTAAATGTTGGAAACAGCTAAGTGGGATGAGGGAAAAGGGGCCTTAAGTTTAGTTTTTGATTTGTATAACCAATTCAGACAACACACAAAATAATTTCGGTTGTTTGATAATATACAATGAAATTTCAGCTTAGAGATCCTACTATCAAATCTCCCGCCTAGTGCAAAGGGACAAACTCATTTTTCCCGCCTAGGATTACCATCGCACATTCACACAACAAAAATAAGTCATTTGGCTGTAGGAGCTTACAATCGTGTACCAGCATTTCACTCAAATATTGGCCTTTTTGGGGCTACTCACTCACATTTTGGGGTACATGTGATTTTCTTCCAAACTTGCACAACGGAAACAAAAAAAATGCGTTGTATGTTATTTTGCAACTTACTCTCATACAACATATACAACAATACTGTTGTGCAAGGTGAGTCAAAATTTCGACCCAAATTTGAGCAAGGTGAGGGGGAAATTTTTTTTACATTCAGACAACAGACAAATCCTTAAAACTGTTGTACAATAATCTTGGACCCAAAAAAATTGATGTACGACCTCCTTATACAACGCCAATCTCATTAAACCTGTTGTGTGAAGCAGTTTCAGTGATCACACAACGAAATTTTTTTTTTCGTTGTCTAAAAAGTGTAGTGTGATGCAGTTTTTGGCATAGTGATGGTATTTTCCTGGTTTATTTTTTTTATGAACTTCCTGGGTTTTGTTTATTATTGGTATAAGATCATATTCAGTGAAGCATGGTCAAGCACTCAATCAAACTGCAGCATTGAAACGCAGCTGTACATATAGAATATGGTACTCGTAACTTCGTCAAAAATCTATTCAGTATAAATAATCAGGGTAAAAATCATGTGATATTTTGACTTCCAGTTACTTTTACGTACATTTTCTGAAATGAATTTCTTATTCTACTCATTTTTCTTTTCTTTTTTTTGGCAAACCCTGGACGATTTCAAGTTTTTTGTTTTTCTTAACTTGAAGCATGGACGTACTTCTTCGTTCTTAATTTACAAACAAGTAGTCAAATTCTTTCCTCTTCATTTATATCCAAATGCGTGGAAAATTGACATGACAGCTAGCTGATAGTTTACGTTTTATTTTAACTAATTAATCAGACTATGAATACCAGCCGTTGATCAAGAAATTTTTGGTTTTAATACGTTGTGTAAACCGACCATTTTGCAAAATAATATGTCCGACTGTTTGGCAAAAGACATCACCTTCCAAGTTCCAATTCATATTCATATGATCATATCCATTCAAGTTGGAGTGTAAGAGAAAAATATATATTTGTTTCAACTAGCTAGGCGAAGCAACCTGGAAATTAACAGAGATCAAGTTTCCCTTGATCAGTATTATTAATGAAGTCCATCGATATAGACAGGATCGATTAATTCATCTTTTAACTTAAAGAATTCCAGGTCTTCGATCATTTGGAATTTAGAACAAAATGACTGACTTTACCAATAAAGACGCTTCTGATTAGAGTCGCTCTTGATAAAGCAAGTTAATACGCAAAGCTAGCCAACATCTGATAGCAAGTCGTTGCCAGAATCCAGAAATACGCATGTTGAACACGTACTTGTATTATTGCGCGCAGCTTGTGGTTCAAGAAATCAATGAAATCTTATTGGTCAAGTAAGGAATGTGCTTCATTATTGCGATAACTTCTCAATATGTACATATGTGGATAGACTTATCAAATATATATAAGATATATATAGTATTATTAGATGATCAAAGATCTGCATATCCCCATATAAACTCTAATTGGTTTGAAGTTTGAACATGCATGTGCAATTTCCATATTGTATCACTGGAATGCAGTGCACGCTTTCAGTCTTTATGTATATAATTTTTGACATGCATGCATCATATATGGGGAGAAAAAGCTCTGATACATAACTCTCAGGCTCCCAGTCGCCACAATTGTTATATTATGAGCATTCTAGATTTATTCTACTTTAAAGACCAAACTAGCTAGGTTTAAGGCTAGAAAGTTAGTACGTGTATAAATCCTCCAATATTTAGTGGGATTTATGAAGTACGGACGATTGCGATTTGTAATTCTTGTCTTAGCTTTTGTGAGGCAATTTATCAAACGCACACCTAAGCTTGCATACCTTCGTCTTTTGTGTGACTGTCATTCCCCCTCAGACTGCACATACTAAAACAAGAACTCTTTCACTCGGGCTACTTTTCTTATCGGGCAAGTTGCCACCCGTTTGTTCAATACCCGAACTCTCTAGTAAGTAGCTTAATCTGTCGAGAAGAACCATCCCTACCGGATCAGATATGTAACCAGTCTTCTCCGCTTGAGAGGGAAAGACGGCTGCTCTGTGACCAACCCTATGACAAGAAGATCGATCCCGTATGGAGCCACCGTCACACTATGTCAAGCAACCCACCCTCCCAAATTTAAGGTTTTGCGGACCTTTTCTCAAACAGTTTAACAGATTACCTCACACATTAATTGAGAAAGAGAACTGAACGAAAACTAAAGAGATGGTAATTAATTGTCTTCGTGCCCACATACATTTAGCAATAAGGAAATCACACGTATATATCAACAAGGAGCAAGTTTATATATCTACCTAGCGCCTTGTTCCAGTTAAATTAGTAGAGCAGAAGAGAAAGAGACAGTTTTAGTTGACCAGACATTCAACTATATATAAGTATATAACATTAAGCCGCAGACGACCAATTCAAATGTTTATCAGAAGCACAATATAATACCATTCATGTAACTGTCTATGCCCAGAGATCGACTACAACCCTAGCTAGTGTGACCGTGTTGGTCCTGAGAATTTCGTATTAATAACACGTACTTAGACGTAGTAGTTGTTGAATGAGGTCAGAAGGTATTGAAATGGTGTTGTTCATTTTGTCTTGATGATTGTATAGGTTCACATACAAGCAACAAAACAAAACCAAAAGAGATTATGAAGAATTCTAATAGAATAGCAGATCGAGGATCTATAATTTGTACTTACATGGAATTATGGATGATGATGGCGAAACTTGAAACGTGGATGTGAATGTTTGATTTCAAGGCTTACAGTTACTAGACTGTAAGGCTGTGAATGAGTCAATAGATCTTTGTACTCTGAAGAATTCAATAATATATATATATATATATATATATATATATATATATATATATATATAGGATATTTCTCAGGTGCGGACGTTCGTACCGAAATTTCGGTACGGATTTCCTGTTTTCGACCACTTTCCGGCTACATTTTTACATCTTAACCGTTCAGTTTTTAGGTCCTAATGTATAGATCACCTCTGCAAAATTTCAGCCAATTTAGTGATCGTTAAGGCATCCAAAATTTCAATTTACATGAACGGACCGAATCTGTCGAACGGGAACCGTTCGTATTTATAATGGTAAATTGCAGTTTTGGATGCCTTAACGATCACCAAATTGACTGAAATTTTGCAGAGGTGATCTATACATTATGACCTAAAAACTGAACGGTTAAAATGTGAAAATGTGGCCGGAAAGTGGGAGAAAACGGGAAATCCGTACCGTCCGCACGGTACGGATGTCCGCACCCAAGAAGCCCTGTATATATATATATATATAATTTTAGAGACATCATAACAGATCCCAAATTTTGATTCTCAATAACGTGATATATATATATATATATATATATATATATATATATATATATATATATATATACACAGTCCTTCTTGGCTAAAGACATCCTTACCTAAGCTTAGGTACGGATTTCCAGTTTTTGGCCACTTTTCGATCACATATTCACATCTTAACCATTCAGTTTTTAGGTCCTAATGTATAGATCATCTCTGCAAAATTTCAGCCAAATTGATGATCGTTAAGGCATTCAAAAATGCAATTTACAACAATGTACACGAACGGTTCCAGTTCGACAGATTCGGTTCGTTCGTATAAATTGCAGTTTTGGATGCCTTAACGATCATCAATTCGGTTGAAATTTTGCAGAGATGATCTATACATTAGGACCTAAAAACTGAATGGTTAAGATGTGAATATGTGATCGAAAAGTTGCCAAAAACTGGAAATCCGTACCTAAGCTTAGGTAAGGATGTCCTTAGCCAAGAAGGTATATATATATATATATACAGGACCGATCAAGGGCGGACGTCCGCACTGTCGCTAAAGTGCGGACGTCGATGTCCTTAGCCAAGAAGGTATATATATATATACAGGACCGATCAAGGGCGGACGTCAGCACTGCCGCTAAAGTGCGGACGTCGACGCAGCAGGCGGCGACGGTGGCGCGGGGCTTGCAGGAGGGAGGCCGGAGGCGTCCCGAACCGTTCTGGGCACCATTCGAGGTCGGAGGAGGTCGGGCTTGCCGGTTTCTGGGCAGCCACCTCACCTGCAACTGTAGGTTCTGTGCAGCACCCAAAACCCGTCGCCGGCGACTCCACCCGACCGCAGACCCCTCCGCACGACCCCTGGCCTCCCTCCGGTGAGCCGCGCCGTGCCGTCGCCCGTCGATCGATGCCGGAGCAGCGACGTCCGCACTTTTTCTGGGTTGCGGACGTCCGCTCTCGAACGGCTCTGTATATATATATATATATATCCCATAATAGTTTTTTTCTTCTGGCTTTCCAGAGGACCGCGGCTTTGGATACATGCATGCACAATCTGTGTGCACATGCAATTCAAAGTTGTGATAAGTTCTATTAAACCAATATTTGGTGGCATGGTGTTCAACGTTTTAAACATGTCTAATTTCATCAACCATAAAAGAGGGAATTGAGAAAATGTCTAGTATGAGTTTATGGACGCCATGCATCATTAATAACCACATATACCCAATTTTTTCTTTTATTATAAAATACTCCATTAACATTGTGATGAGCTTCGTTCATAATTATACATCAATACATGTAGTTGTACACTTGTATATGTGATTATTGTGATATGTATTGCTAGTTCATTTTTTGATAGGTTAAGGTTTTGGGATTCAGTGATTGTCTAATATAGTATCAAAATTTTATTTGTAGGAAATTGTGGATTTAAGTGCCCCCTCTATCACAGTTCAGTCATCCAAGTGCAGATTCGGACTTCACATGACAGTGTCTAGGATGATAGCTAGCTCAAGTCTCAACATACGGAAAATAACAAACCGTCTCCTCACTATTAATGTTAGTCTCATATAACCCAAAATGCCGGGGTACAAGTAAATGTAAGGGCATTAAACCCTTTTCTGTAGGACCCATTTGATTAGAATTGATGGTCATTCACTCATTAATCCTTTGGAATGAGAATTAGAAAAGAAGATCGAACGGAACAAAACATATTAATTAGCTGATCAAAGCGTTTTTGATTTTATAAGAAATCTCATCTTTGAAAAAACGAGTGCATGCCCTCCGAGGGTCAAATAGGCAGGCATTACAGTTTCATACAGCACAAGCAACATATAACTTATGTAATGCTGCTGCTGCCGCAATTCAACCCTGGAAATTTGAATGACGTGAGACCATATCTGAGATCATAATAAGTATCTTAAAAAAAAATTGTACCCTTATGCAAGAAACAAAGCAGGTATAATAATATAAATGATGTTCAAGACAGAGACAGTGTAAACAAAGTTTGGTAATATACATCAACATATGCTAATGACCAGAACTAACAAAGAGATTATGAACAAGTCAAGAGAAGAGAAAAGGTCAAAAGCGAGTGCCCGCAACAGAACAATGGTGATTATTTGAGGATTTATATTTTGTATTTTGTATTATGGAGGACGGTGATGAAATTAAAAGTTTAACTTCAAATGTGGACATCTACTTATATGTTGATTGCAATAACTTCACAAAAGGCAAGGCCCCTGTGAATTAGTTAAAGCAGTTTGTTAGAACTAGAAGCTTAGCTCTCCCAGATTTTCAATGATATGAGAGCCATGAAAACAAATCTTGAATTTCAGATACCAAATCCGAGACAGGATCACAATATAAGATCAAGCCAACATTTCTCTAACTAGATATATGTATCAAAGATCAAACCTGTAACTACGCCGTCGTCTACACCTTTGCCAGTAGGCATGATTATTATCTTGCTCATACGAGTTATATTTGTTCATCGAACTTGCAATAATTTGATTAATTTCCACACAAGAAATTGCTTGCAAACTCACGAAGTGTCGTTTAGGACCAGAATTACTTTAACATTGAAATTTCCATTTTTTTTGTTTTTGATAAGTTGAAATATCCATTTATCCATACACTAGAATAGACTTAATTGCCCAGTATCATTTAGTCTAGTGGCATAGTCTCCCCTTCATAAATGTGAGGATGTGAGTTCGACTCATAAAAAACTAGTCGTAGCATTTGAGATTTTGAGTTGTTTATTTAATTAAAAATAATAATAATAATAAAAACCTAATTTGAGTCCAGAGCAATGGACCTTAATAAACAATACATAATTTTTACCATAAAAAAATTAAAAATTAAAAGTTGTCTAAAACCATGATTTCCACTCTAAACTATGAACTATATATAGCACACCTTTTTTTTTTGTCAAAATTTTATGTTCTTATTTTCTTATCAAAATCTTTTCATTGATAAATCATGATTTTTAAGTAATTCTAGAATTAACAGAACTACAACATCTTGACCTGATTTTTTTTTTTTTTTTTTTACGATTTTCTGAAGTTGAAAAACCCAAAAAAAAAAATCACTAAAAAAATTGGGTCAAAATTTTTGAGGTCCTTTACTTAGAGAAGCTCCTGAAAATTATGTATTAATGACATAGAAGAAATTTAGCAAAAAAAGTTCTTGACAAGGTCTAACATGTTTCTGTAGACCACGAGTGCTCGCATAGCATCTCCAAAACTATGTCAAAGTTCTTGCTTTTTGAAATTCTCATGACATAATCTCACAATTAATGAAGCATACTTTTTAGAATGTGCACCGCTTGACGGGTCTCAAAATTCTCGAATGATTTTTTTTTTTTTTTACAATTTTTGGATTTTTTTTTTTTAATTCATCACTTGAAACAAGTCCTAAAAAATCATGTTTTAACGATGTTGATATTCTGACATAAGATAATTTTAAATTAAAAAGGGTGCATGCATATTGCATTATTTTGAAAAGTTCTCAATTTGTACGTAGGTAGATAGACTTATCAAAAATATAAGATATAGTAGTACTTATTACTAGATGAAAAGCTAAGCACTGGTTTGTCAAACATCTGATCGAATACCCGTATAACCAATGATTGGAGGTGTGCATCTAGAGGATTGTTTTGGACATGTGAAATTTTCAAGTTTTCATACCTACAAAAAGAGGGAGTACCTGAAAAATAATAATTGTTCAAGTTCAGTCTACACATTTCTCATTTTAAGATCAACAATTTATCGATTAGTTACTCTTGTCTTGGTCTTTTAAGCAATCTATCGAACAACTTGGATACCTTAGTCTCTTTGCGCCACCTTTGTTCCCTCACTATTTCTTGCACAGTGCACATACTTACCCCTGAAAATTCAAGCATTTGACAAGTATACCATTTAAGGAGAAAAAAAAAAATACAGACATTGAGTTTCTTAACACTGGCTGAACAAAAACTCGAGCACGGTGGACGGCCTTCAATATCTTCCAATTCCGGGAAGTGGGCAAGTAGCTATTAAAGTAGGGAACTTACACATATCAATTAGGAACAAGTTTATGTTTATGTGTTTACCTAGCTAGCTTCTTGTTTCAGGTAAACTTGTAGAACAGGGGATCGAGAGAAAGAGACAGTACGTTCTGGTCAACCCTGCAATCAACGTACTGTAACATTAAGTCGCAAAAGACCAGTTCAAATCTTTATCAGAAGTACAATATAATACGATTCATGTAACTGTCTAAGTCGGGAGATCGAAGCCAACTCGTAGAGACAGATCGAGGACACTAGCTAGTCGATCTATTGAACAAAGTAGTTGTTGAACGAGGCTCTATAAAAATACAAAACCTAAGCTTTCAGACCGTCATAAGTTATCGAAATGGTGTTGTTAATTTTGTCTTGATTAAAAAGGTACGGTGGACACAGACAAAGCACAAAAAAAACTAAGAAAATCGCTCTTGATCTAAGAAAAAGTCAACAGAACACCAGAGGACCTATAACTTGTGCTTGTATGGATGAGGATTATGATGACATTTGAGATGTGGATGTGAATGTGAGTTAGGTGACATTTGAGATGTGGATGTGAATGTGAGTTAGGTAATGTTTGATTTCAAGGGCTACATGCTCTAAGTCTCTAACTGTAAGACTGTGAATGAGTCAAGTTGTTTGTACTCTGAAGAATTCAATAATAGTTGGAGGCTTAGAGCCATCATAACAATTAACAAATCTCAAATTCAAATATTAAAATACGTGATAGATATTTTTAATGAGAGATTATTCAGAGCACCGCCGTGCACTTGCACCAACATAAATGAATGGTTAGATTGCATTAAATACACTTTTTGTTTATTAAAAATAAAGTTGATAATAAATATCAAGGGTTGAGATTATTTTATAAGGGTTGGGTCACTTGCACCGTCGGTGCATAGAATAATTTCTAATTTTTAATATATACCAAATAAGTTCTGGTGTTCTGGATTCCCAGCAGGACTCGCGGCTTTTAATACATGCATGCGCAATCTGTGTGTACAATTCAAAATGATTGACAGAAAAGCAATATAGCTAGAAATGTGTGCTTCATTATTGTGGCGGTGTGCATCTAGAACATGTTTTGAACCTGCGCGAAATATGTTCTGGCGTTCTGGATTCGCAGCAGGACTTACGGCTTTGAATACTGTGTATACAATTCAAACTGATTGTCCCATCGAAAAATAAATAAATCAAACTGATTGCTGAAATGCTGTTTGACAGAAAAGCAATATAGCTAGAAATGTGTGCTTCATTGTTGTGACAAGTTCGTTCTTAATTAAACCAAAATATGTGGCCCTGTGCATTTAGAAAATGTTTTGAACATGCGCAATTGCAACACTTGCGAAAGAGGAGATTGGGAAAATGTCAAGTATGAATCTGACGCCACGCCGATGAGTATACATATAATTTTTACTTTAAAAAATGCGGTGTTTAGTTTGATATACATTGTTAGTCTATTTCCTAACAGCTCAAGCTTTTGAAACTGTCTCATATAATATTAGAAAGAAAAAAAAAATTGTGTAGGAGGTCTTGGAGATAGATTCTCCACCATTTCAGTTATCCAAGTATTTGTTTGCTCTTCATCTGCAGAATAAGGCCACAAGTGACTACGTGAGTGAAGGAAGATGTTAGCCTGACTTATGATACTAGCTACCATGTGTCCTCACTACTGCATAGTGCACATGGAAGCCACATGTGAACCAAAAGAATGAGTACGGGTTCAATACCTTGTTTGGAAGAACCCATTTGGTTGAAGTTAATAGTCATTCACTAAATTATCAGTCTCATACACCAAGATTTAGAAACAAATAGACAGACAGACAGAGAGCAGCACTAGTTGTGAAGTTGTTTGAACCAGGCTGTAGAAATACCAATGTTTTAAAACGCTGAGGCGCAATCTGAGGCGTTTTTGGGAGAGCCTTGTGAAGGCGTAAGCCTCGACGCGTAAAGCGTAAGCCTTGCATAATAAAGAAAAAATATATATAACCATACTAGAACATCAATATTATAGATTGTTTTTCAGTATCTGGGCAGTCATCCTAAAACAAAATCCTTGCAACTTAGCTTAAGCATTAGGTGATCTTTGAATGATTCAATATCTTCAATCACAATGGTTAAATGATTTTTCACCTGCAACCAACTTGAATAATTCTGTTTTAGAACAAAGTATTTGATTGTAACAAGGATTGGTGATATATTAAAATCCGTCATTTGTTAGGATATGATAAGAGTCCTATTCAACTAATCTAGCTATAGATTAAGACCTTTTCTTTCCAATTCTCTAAACCTCACGAGTCTGATCAACACGCACAATGGAATTCTGAATATGGTGCCAGAAAGAAGAAGCATGCAAGTCATGGCCTTCTTTTTTTTTCTTTTTTTTTCTCTCTCTCTCTCTCTCTCTTCTTCTCTAAGGCGTAGGCCTTTGCCTTGCCTTTCACGCCTTCAGCGTACGCTTTTTAAGCCTTTGAGCCTTGCGATCAAAACAGACGCAGTAGAATTGGAAAATTGCGCCTTTCAGGCCTTAAGGCGCGCTTTTTAATACAGAGAGAAATACAAGCTCAGAAGCTTTCTTGTAGAGTTATCGATTTTACAAAAAATAATCTATGATATGGCAAAGTACAGCACAAACTCGGGTCAAACAGGCAGGCATCAGGTTCACACAACACAAGCAATGATGCTGAATGATGTGCAACTCTACCTAAGATCACAAGTTGCTTCCAAATTTGATGTATTTTAAAACAAAGCAGGTAATAATACAAATGAAATTGAAGACAGTAATACTAATGACCAGAACTAATGAAGAGTATATGAACTGGTAGCATGAATTTTGAAGCTAGAATTCTTTGCTAGCCAGCATTCACCAGACATTTGGAGGCCAAATCAGGGAAAGCATAAAATCAAAGAATGTGGGCACGCCTGTAATGAATAGAAACGGTGACTAATGAAATTGAACAACCTCAAAAGGTGGCAAAGTCAGACAGATCCCAATTAATTTTTCTCCTTTATGGCTGGCAGTTCACTTACTCACTCACTCATTCACTCAGAAACCCGTCACCAGACATCAATTGACCTTGGTTCACATAACAGTAAGTTGCAGATGTAATTAAAGTAGGGTAGAAAATGTGCACACATCAAACTGAGATTAAACAAATACCTAAAGGCAGGGTCTAGAGCTCATAGTAGAAATCCAAATCCATTGACAACTAATCATTTAAACAAGACTAAGTTCAGGCAATTATTGCAGACTTGAGCTCATATTGAATCATTTATACTCCAGAATAGACCTCATTAAGGTCCAGACCAATGGACCAAGGTATAATAAACCAAGCTGATCAACCAAGCCATATAATAAAAGCTAAATATAACCAATATATAAAACCAAAATCTCTAATATAGATTGGGCATTAATAGAGGTGGGATTCAACCAAAATGTTGTATTCAACCAGAAGAATCAAAGGATAAACCCAGAGGCATTAATAGAAATCTAAAAGAAATTTAAACTACCATTGCACCGGAGAAGAACACATAATCGGTTCGGGTGATACCCAACCTAGAGAAGTCAAATTAAACACCAGAATCTCATGTTCAACATATTAATTCAAAATCAAAACTTGTGACCAGAAGTTTCTATTACAGAAGATAGATTTTCTAACTTAAGCAAACCAACACTCTATGCCTTGATGGCAAACTTCCTCAAGGGGTAGTACATCTCCCTCTTCTTCTCACGTTCAGTCTTCAAAGATGCCTGCACAAGCATATCCCACAACCAAATCAACACAAACCATAAACTCAAGTACATTAATTCTTCTCAAAATTCACTTGACCAAACACTATTCAGTAATCAAATATAAGCAAACCAGTCCATTATGGCAAGAGTTTCACCTAAACAATACAAAATCGTTGTACTTTTCCATTACATATTACTACATAAATATCAAATCATCCCGTTTTTCACCTAAAAAGCTTAGATTAGAATCACTCCTCACCCTAAAAAAACTAACATAAACACAGCTAAACCAACTAGAGAGACAATGAACTGGGCACACTAGTTTCTTAATAACTATTCACAGAAAGTTCAATCATTTCAAATCGGAGCACATAAACAAAGAGCAACTAAACAAAGGTGAGTACCTGGTGCTTGGTGAGCTTTCGGCGAATGGCCCTGGTCTTCTTGGGACGAAGATCAAGAGGCAAGAGCTTCTTGTTCTTGTACACTTCCCTCAACGCAGCCTTCTGCTTCTGAGAGATCACTGTCAACACCTGAGCAATCCCAAGCCTCACAACCTTACTGCAAAACCCACCCAAAAAAAAAATCACATCTTTGATTCACAAAAACAAAGAAACCAAAAAACCACAACAAACAAAATTAGGGTTCTTGGGTTCGCTCTTACATCTTGGAGAGCTTGTTGGGTGCTCCACCGGTGACCTTGGCGACGCGGAGGAGGGCCAGCTCCGCCTTGAGATCCTTGAGCTGGGCCAAAAGATCGGCCTTCGACTTCTGCCTCAGCTCGTGTACCTTGATTCTGGCTGTTACAGATTCAAACAACAAGAACCAAGATCAGAAATTGAAAATGGGTCAATATTAAAGAACGAAATCGAAGAGAAAGAGTGAGATTGGGAGGTACCCATTGCGCTGTGTGGGTGAGGTTCTGCAACGGCGGCTCTCTCTTTAGCTTCACTGAAAAAATGAAACCCTAATACTATGAGAGGGGTTCGTGGGTTTAGAGGGTTTTATATAAAGCGAGTAGTGGGCTAGGTTTGTGTGTTATTGGGCTGATGCTGATTTGGGCTTTGTAATGTATTGTTGTGTTTTAGGATCGTAACAGGCCCAAGAGAATTTTCACAACGTAGTGAAAAGAAGTTACAACGTAAAAGGTAATAATCAATGGTCCAAAATGAGATTACTCGGGATTTACAGCAATTATTTAGTGAGTTTGGTAAATTCTCCGCTTTTCTAACGTACATATTCGCGGAATTAACTGTTTCATATTTTCGTTAAATTTTTTCGTTCAACTTAGGGGATGAAAATTGAAAGGTGCTCAGCGCAAATCAGCATCCCCTTCCATTCTTCTTCTCTTTCATCTAATGGTCTAGAAACGAGAATTGAGATGTGCTTATCAATTTACATATAATGATGTTTTGTGTTTTCTTTTGGGTTGGGTTACTATAGAAGTACAGAGAAAGGACTATGCTTGTGAACCAGGCCCATTTACGCTTGGGCCTGGATGGGCTCTGATTCCCCTACATTTGGTTTTTTTTTTTTTTGGAGAAACCCCTACATTGCAATGTAACCAAAAGTTTTTTCTATAATTTTTTAAACCACCGAATATATACTGCACATATTTTTACAAAAAGAATAATCAACTTGTTTCAAAATTGATTCTTTAGACTTTACAGTAGTTTTGAAATTAGTTTTGTTATTAATTTTTGTTATTTTTGAAGAAATAAATAGATCATTGACCATTAAAGAAATTTTTACTGTAAATAAAACCATTTAAAATGAATTTTTGGTTTGGGAAATAAAAAAATTAAAAAGACTTTACTGACCAATGAATTAAAGAGAGGCACTTAAGTTGGTGCCTTTTTAAAAAAAAAAATGGTGAAGTTGGTGCCTTTAAAATTTGAAAAACCAAAGAGTAGAGATGTGAAAATAAGTGATTCCCAAGTTAGATAGACAATGGCAAGCTAGATAAGCATAATCAAACAATTTTTAGGTTCACCCCTAGGGTGAATGAGCATATTCACCTCTCATTGTCGATTAACATACTTTTACTTAATAAATTCATAATTCAACGGTCTATATCTTAAATAAGCCTTTAAAGATCATCTCTGTACAAAATCAATCGAGTCAGAAATCGTTATACAACATGAATGGTCGGATTAGAAAATTATAAAGTTATTATGCCTTAATCGCAAGAGAATATGAATATGTTAATTCACCCAAGGGGTGAACATAAGAATTATCCAGCATAATCACCCTCCTGCGTCAACTAAGTGGCAGTCTAACGTCAAAGAAGACATCGATTTTCTTCAATAACCCCAAATAGCAATATATGTTGCTTCATTGCTTCAATATGGGATCGCTAAACATGGTAATCCAGGTCGCGGACGTACTGTCATTGGGATTGTCCGATCCGAAACACAGGTCGCATGGGAAACCAGCGATCCTGGTAACACTAGTACTTCTCCTATACTCCTATAGGAATAGCGCGCAGCACGCCCCATCACAATTAGGGGTGGGTTCGGGTCAAATCGGGTCGGTTTTAGGCCTAAACCGAGAACTGAACCGAACTTGGACTTCGGTTCGGTTCGGTTCGGTTCGGTTCTGTGTTTTTCAGAAGTTGAAACCGAAAACCGAACCGACCGGTCCGGTTCGGTCCAGTTCAGTTTTTTTTTTTTTTTTTTTTAAACATATTTTTACCACTTTTAATTCTACCTCTTCGGTATTTTAAGTCCGGAAGTTTTTTGTTTCTTCGAACCTATACATTCAATAGGCAATAATCTATACTCCATAATCCATATCCATATTCCATAGTTCACAATTTAAACTTCAAAGTTCAAAGCTTCAAAACAATAAATTTAGTCCAAAATTTATAAAGTCCATCAACATTTCAACAATATAGTCCATCAACATATGAAATGGTCAAAAAATATAAAGTCCAAAGTCTATAATGTCCATCAAGTCATCAACACTAACCTCACAAATTGAAAATGTTTAAGTTCACTAAAAGATTAAACATCACAAAGATAATGAACAAACATCAACATATGAAGGAACTCAAGGAATGCATGATCTCAAGCTCGGAAAGATGAAGTGTTCGACTTTGGAGGTAACATACCACTCCGACTACTCCCCACCGCAGCTCCACATGGCATCTTAAGCAATTCTACATTGGCATAAGAGAATAATAAAAAGAAAGACATTAGACATTGAAATACATACAATCATATATAACATAAAAATTACAACTTCATTAATCCCAAAAACATTAAATGAGAAAATAGAAACAATTACCTATTTCCGCTTCTTCACACAACTCCATCTCCTCAATGGTAGGCACATGATGTAAATACACATTTTCACTCCTAAGCCAATTTTGTGTACATATCAAGGCCTCCACCATTCTAGGACTTAGGGAGCTACGATATGGATCAATAATCCTCCCACTCGTGCTAAAGGAAGATTCTGAAGCTATGGTCGACACCGGAATAGCTAGAATCTCCTTCGCAACGCGGGCCAATATGGGATATTTACAAACCCCATTCACCCTCCACCAAGTCAATAAGTCAAAGTCTTCACCACCACCTTCAATAGGATCTCCAAGATATCTATCCACATCATTATTGATGATCTCGGCTTTCTTTGCTCTTCTCCTTTGCTCTTTCTCTTTCAACCTCCTTTCTAACAAGGTACAACCCTTACTTGAAGAAGATACCCCCTCACTTGATGTTTGAGAACCACCAACCTCACTAAGACCACTTCCCCTTCCCTCTTCTTCATACACCTTGTAAAGCTCATATAAGAGATCTTTCACGCTCTTTGTATTTGCTTCCACCTTTTCATCTATATCCCCATCAATAATCTCAAAATAATCAACAACTTTTTCAAGCTTATGACGTGGATCAAGAACAATACCAATGAACACATAGGGATTCAACTTTTCAAAACTACCTCAATACTTGTTATACTTGGCTTGCATGGGTGATATAATCTCCAATAATATCGGGTTAGTTTGTTCTTGCAAGACACCATAAATATGAAGTAAATCACCAAAAGTGTTATGAATAGTAGGAGAATTAGAACAACACACCCTTAAAGTGACTTCATAAAATGGCCTCAAGAAATCAGCAAACTGCTCCCCATACTCCCAATCAACACTTGCCGGTGGCCCTTCTTTTGGCTTGTCATTCGTGTCACCTTGAAGCCATGCCCAATAATTACCGACATCATCTTCTGTCATCCTATCAAAGGCTTTTTGAAGTTTCAAAGCCCGTTCCAACATCAAAAATGTGGAATTCCATCTAGTAGGTACATCTAAAATCACAAGCCCTTTGCACTCTACTTTCACCCTTTCCACACACTCTTTGAAAAAATCAAGTCTTTGTGGGGAGGACCTAACATACCTCACTGCATTACGAATTGCCTCAATTGTCATCCTCATTACACCCAACCCATCATTCACAATCAAGTTTAAAATATGGGCTACACACCTAACATGCAAATGCTTCCCTCCATGCAAAAGTGCATTAGGGACCTGCCAACCACCTATCCTCCTAATCAACTCCCTCAATGCAACATCATTTGATGAAGCATTATCTACGGTAATTGTGAGAATCTTCTCTATACCCCACTCCAACAAACAATCCTCCAAAAGCTTAGCTATAGACTCTCCCTTATGATTTGGGATCACACAAAAATTAAGAATTCTCTTATGCAACACCCAATCATCATCAATAAAATGTGCAGTGAGAACCATGTAATTAATGTTTTGAATAGAAGTCCATGTATCGGTTGTAAGACACAACCTATATCTACTCAATTGATCCATCAATTTTTTCTTTTCCCCCAAATAAAGCTTAAGCACATCATTTGCTATTGTCTTACAAGAAGGAATTCTCCAAAAAGGAAGAGCTCTACCCATAAAATGCCTAAAACCTTCTCCCTCCACATGAGAAAATGGTAACTCATCTAGAATGATGTACTCCACACATAACAAATTAAGCTCTTGTTGAGTGCATTCTACACTACACACCTCACTAGTTGGTTTTTTAAAAGACAAAATCTTTTGCTTTTTAGCTTTCAACATCTCAATATTAGGAGGATACTTTAGACACTTTTCCACATGATTTATAAGGTTGGTGGTACCATTCTTCTTAGGATCAGCAAAAAAGTCTTTTCCACAATATTTGCATTCACCCTTAACTCTACCCTCCTTCATTTTCCTAATAAAATGACCCCAAATATCTGACATTTCTTTCCTTTTCAAAGCCTCAAGAATGCTTTCCTCACTTTCATCATCTTGAAGCTCTATTGGTTCACTTCCTTCTACTTCGGGAGTTGCAGCAGAACTTCCTTCGTGAACCGGTACGGGTGTTACAGATTCACCAATACTAGTGTTGATCTGCAAAACAGAATTTACAGCAAAACTGTTTCAGCAAAACTGCCCCAGCAAACCAGAAACAGCAAAATAGAAACAGAACAGCAGCATAACAGTTTCAGCAACACAGTTTCAGATAATATGCAAAATAGAAACAGCATTTCTGCTCCAGCAAAACAGCAAAATAGAAACATCATTTCTGTTCCAGCAAAACTGAAACAGCAACCAAACAAAACTTAAACTGCAAAAAGAAACACCAAAACACAAAGAATAACTTTTAACAATGACTTTTAAAGGGCACAAAGAATAAAACACAGAATAAGCACAAAACTTAAACTGCACAATAAGCAATGACTTTTAACATCTTGAAGAAAAGATGTCAATAACCAGTAAGTAGATTTTGAACAAATACACAAAGAATAACTTATGCCCAATAAATGACAGATCTTATTATAAATAAGACACGATCATTAGGTTGAGATCATTGCACAACGTCATTAAGAAACAAGTGTAAATCTATTCAATCTTAGGTTGAGATCATTGCACAACGTCACTAAATAGGGCTGCCTGACAGATGCACAATACTTGGATTGATCTATTAAGATAATTGAAAAACAGTCAACAAATAAAGAAAATTGAACTGTGGAACTATACTTTGGGTATTTGGGGATGGATGTGACTTAAGCAGATCAGACATCAAGATACAGTACAAACCTTGAATGTTTCTCTTATCTCACTGTGGTACTGCAATAAAAAAAATATCACTCACGGCATATTCTCTAACTAGAATCACAAGAAACCTATTCTTAAGAAACATTTTGCCAATCTGATAGAATGAATGGGATTAACTATAATGCACCAACAAACACACTGTATGAATGCAAAACAACAACAAAATAGCAATAAACCAACAAGTCTCTACACATCCAAATTCCAGAAAATCCAAAAGCAATAAAACTAAAGTTAAACAAATATGCTACCTGAGATGATGAAGTTGATTTAATCTTCGGATCAGCACCAGAAGTAGTACCAGTTGATTTAGATTGCCTCTGCATTTTCTAGATATGCATATTAGACATAAGAACAAAAAATTAGCCAAAATAAAAGTTAAACAATGAAATCTCTTAAACAAAAGAACAAATCAGTAAACCCCTGAAGAACAAATCAACTCATTAGTTACATTTCAAACGGAAAACTCTCAAAACAGATTGCCCAACTTCGAAGTTCGAAATAGTTTCAGAACTGATCTGGAATTCAAAAATCCCTGAAGCTTTGCCTCTTGAATACTTCGATTGGAGGAGACTAAGAGGTTTTGCTGAAGGAGAAAACCAAATTAGGGACTGAAGATGTTCCAAAAGCTTGATGAGGTCGATGTAAAGACTGAGAGTTTGAGTTCGATGCGTGATATTACCTGGATCGGATAATATTTAGGCTGGGCGGACCTCCGGCGAGCGACCGATGTGATGATTTAGGCTGCTTGATTCACGTCTTCACGAAGGCTCGAGAGGACGAGGTTTTCTGATATCACGAAGGCTGGCGGTTGATGGGCGGACCTCCGGCGAGCGACCGATGTGATGATTTAGGCTGCTTGATTCACGTCTTCACGAAGGCTCAAGAGGACGAGAGGACGAGAGGTCCGAGAGGAAAGGATTAGAGGGAAGTGAAATATCGGGGGCTGCGGGCATCAAAGTGATCGAATAGAAGAACTGACGAAGATAAATTAGGGTTGGAAAAACTAGCATAAAATGACGTCGTTTCCATGAATTCGGTTCTCGGTTCGGTTCGGTTCTTGGAGAACCGAAACCGAAAACCGAAAACCGAACCGTTCAGAATCGGTTCAGTTCGGTTCTTCCTTGTTCGGTTCGGTTTTTTTTCGGCTCGGTTTTTTTCGGTTTTCGGTTTCGCGAGCCCACCCCTAATCACAATCGAGGATCCCTAGCCTCGCAAGGGATTTACTGTTTGGATCAATTAGCAACCTGTGAAACACTATTTATATAAACTACTCATTAAGTACATGAAGAAATTGTTTTCCAGAGACTGTGATACAGCAGAAAACGTTGCCTCCAATGTATTGAAGGGTTGACAAAATCAATTAGAATACCAATTAATCGACAAGGATATAAACCAAAAGGTCCTTACGTACCCCTATCTCTCTATAAAACCCTAACGATAATGATATCAAGAGAGAAGGACAATGATATTATCTGTGTTGCTTCTGGAAATCTCACTCTCTCGTAACGTCAACACCTTCCTTTCAATTAGTCCCAACTCAAAAGTTAATTTGCAACTGTGACACTTGCATTGACACTAATCCAATATACATTATTTTTCTTATAGTGGCCGATTAAACAAGGCCATGAAAGTGATATTCTCCAAGAAAATGATGGAAATGATGGTATTCTAACAATAATTTAAAGTGACCATATCTCTCCACTATCAACATGCTAACAACTCTTTCAAATCAATCTATATATTGTAATGCTATTATAATTAGAGTATATTATCTCATATTTACATTGCTTCCAAAGTTCCAAGATCCAGTTTTACCTTCAATATTATTATTTTTGGGCAAATTATGTATACATATGTTTTCAATTCAAGCAATTTATTACTGTCCAAAATGAATATTCAAGCAATTCACTGTCATAAATTTTTTAGTTTCTTACTTGACTTGTCGATCATTTCATTCCCTCACTGCATATAATTCTTTATTTCTCATCCTCCTCATTTCCTTTCCCGGCCTCTTCCAAACCCCATGATCGATCTTTGTGGGTTTTAATTTGGTGTTTGTGTGTCGGTTGGATTTTCATGTTTTTGTTCGGTTTTCTCTGTGCTATTTGCTTTGAACACTCAATCCCAAACGCTTCTTTTTTTTTTAGAAGAATGAGCGAATTGCTTTTATAAGCAATTTAGATAGGTACAACAGATATAAGTACACCGGATTCACCATTGTGATTAATCCTCTATCCTAAAATTGGAAAGCATGAAACAAAAGCGTGAACCTAACTAAATATGCGCTGCCTGAAAACATTTTCTAAGGAGTAAGATGTACATATAACCGTAGAGAAGAAGCGAGAAAAAAAGTCCTCGCTTCTTGTCTCACTACACCTTCACCAACACAATAGATGCACGTAACGGAGATAACAATCCCAAATGCTTATGTACGTCTTTGATGACGCACTGCAAGACGTATCCAAAAATTTAATTATATGTGTTGTATATTCCTATTATACTGTAGTTGATAGCAAAACCCAGCATTAATAATAACAAGTTAACACATCAAGGACATCATTATGCTCCCGGACCATAAGGGAAAATCGTTCTGGACTCTTTAAGTTTTAAGATACGCTGCCCAGGCCAGACTACTGGCTGCCGACCCTTCTTAAATTAATTGAAAATTTTGTGATGATACTTGTGTTAAGTGACAAATCTTGATCAGTAGTCAATTGGAAAGGAGACATCTAAACAAATCTTGATCAGTAGTCAATTGGAAAGGAGACATCTAACTATCGAACACTAAATATATAGGGTCTTGTGTAGTTGTGTGTAAGACCATCATCATCAATTGCGATTAGTTTACTAGTAACTTCTTTGTTTGCATGTCTCCATTAGCTGTGGGGGTCTGGCTAGAAATTTGGATTTTTCGAAGTTAGTTATTTTAAAAATATTAGTGTTCTTCTTTCCCTCTATAAATTGACAGATGGCCGGTGATTTGATCGGAATCGACTATCGAATCAGTTTCTTCGATTTCACTACAACCGATACTAATTGTGTTTCCTAGCTAACTGATATGATCTCAAATTTCGGTTGACATTATGTTGATTTAGTTATAACTGGTCTAGATCCAAACCTCATATCTGCACATATCCAATAAATATAGCGGGGGAAGAAAGAAACAGATGAGATAAATCTCATGAGACGTACCCAAAGACTCATAGTGAACTTCGATGGGAGTTTCTCTTGAAGTAATAACACGTTGATCTAGCCGCCACCGGAGCATGTAGCTTGGCAAGGAAATTTTGAGGCATGGGTACAGGATCCTTTACATGTAAGACCTATTGCTCATGCAATTTGGGATCCTCATTTTGGTCAACCAGCTGTAGAGGCTTTTACTCGTGGATGACACAGGGGCGGTCGAGATATATAGAGAATAATAATGTTAAATTTAGCAAATCTAACGCATTTTATTAAGATTCATAAAGTAAAATTGAATAAGCTAGCTAGATATCAATGGTAATTAATAATAAAATATTCTAAATCTAAGCAACATTTTCATACTTCTCATTAATTAGTACATATTAATTATTGTTAATTCTCACAAAAAGAAAAAGTAGTTAATTTTAATTTATTCTCTTTAATTTTTTTTCGTTAATTACTTGTTGCTGCCATTGTTCTTTTTTTGTTTTTTTTGTTTTTAGGGGGGCGGGGTCGGGGTCAGTGATTAAAATTAGACAAGGCTTTTCACATTGTATGAGGTACATATAGGCTGTGTTTGTTTCGTGGGACTGGACTGGATTGGAGTAGCTTATGTAATAAAATTAGACTTATCCCATGTTTGGCACACATGAGGACTCAATTAAATGAGACAAGAGAGTCCCCGCATCAGCTTTCGACCTTCTTACATAGACCCCCCAAAACTCACCGGACTGTGGAAGCCAGGGCTTCAACAATGCTCATTAGTCTCTCCTCTCTTTCGCGCTTCAGCCTCGTCTCTCCATCTTTTTCGCGCTTCAACCTCGTCTCTCTACTCTCGATCGATCGCACTTCATCCTGCTTGAACTACTCGTCCAGGTTCAATTTCTTTTCTCTCTCTCATGCTCCTTTTGCTTTGATTCTGATTCCCTCTTTCCTTCGACCCCGTCTAGCTTCTTCTTCTCGTGTGATTTGTTAAATTAAAGACTAGGGATTGATTTTCTATCAACAATGGTTTATGGGTTGTAACAATTGGTGTCTGGGTAGCTTTTTTTTTTTTTTTTTTTTTAATCCTTTATCTAACGAGGATTAGGCGATATTAGCTCATCTGCAATGGTCTGAAAGGGGTGCCTAAGCACCCACACAACCCCGAAGGGGACCACTACAACCGGGGGCCCACCGCCCATCCCTCGCTAGAAATCTTATTAATAAAAGGCAGCCGGAAGACCAAAGTACATGAGGAGGGGGACTAGGCCAAAACCACCTCAAAAAAGAAAAGCTACAAATATTAAGGTACTGCACTAGGTAGGCTTGATTTGCTAAGAATTGATCAATTACAAGACTGGGTGGTTGCTCTTCAAGGATTAGGTCATTGATATGAAGTTTTGTGTCGAAATCGAATTCAAACTCTTGTGTGGCCTAAGAGAGAGTGGATTGTTTCTTGTTATTGGAGTTTATTATTATGTGTATCGTTATATGCATTTGTTCTTATGACACTGGACTTTTTTGTGCAGCTTGAAGGAACAGAGAATGCTGTGTACCTGGATGTGCTTCGTCTGTTTGCACACGGCACATGGAGTGATTACAGGAGTAAGTATGCAAACCATGCTTCATTTTGTGGGTTGATGCTCTGCTTTATTCTCTGGCATTTGCTTTGATTACTTGGGTATTCTTGTACTAAGCTCTAGACCTTAAACAGTACTTCACACCTTATGTAGATATTCATGTGACGTAACCGCATCATTTAATGAAACATTCTGATAGGTTGGTTTCTATGCTACATGAGCTGCCACATAATGTGAGAGATATAGGTGAGATAATGCAAGTTAGATAGCTCCTGATCAGGATTAAAATGCCAACTATATATTAATTGGCACATTGCAAATTTACCCCTTAGTTGTGTATATCGATATACTGAAATAATGAGCATCAAAATTCATCATCTATTCGAGGCCATGATATCCACCAGCATATGCATATTTAGTGGCAACCGAACTCATGTACTGTAACATGATTAGTTATGTAGTTCTGTTTTCTTTGGAAATGAGAATCTGAGACAATGTTGAATCCTAGGTAATGCCGGTCATCTTCCACAATTGGTCCCTGATCAAGCACTAAAGCTAAGGCAGTTAACTGTGCTTACACTAGCTGAGACAAACAAGGCAAGATTCTTATCCATATTCTTTTTTTCTTTTCTTTTTTTGTCAGAAGTTGTGGATGATTTACTTCTCTAATTGCACAAAGTTGTTATTGCTATATAGTTTCGAATATGATTACTGGAAGCCTGTACTTCTGTACTTAATCTTACATATGCTTAAAAATGTCATTATTGAAAGTAAAGGTAAAAGAAACAAAAATTTGAAAGGCAAGTTAACCTACTTTAGGCAAGTTCCATTCTTAGCTGTACTTGGAGCAAACTTATATAGTTATCATTAGCATTACTGTTTGAAATGCAATGCATTCAGATTGTATCCCCGTTGAAACTGGAGAGTTAGATGATATGAAAGTTATTTTGTTGATTTTGAACGTCTGAAACTTATTAGGTCCTAACCATGAACAATAGTGGTTTTTGGATGTCATAGTCATCTCATGCCCAACTCTAGTAGTTGCTATATTATGAGATTGTTTTTCGTAGGCATTGTGTTGGGGAAACACTTATGTAACTTGGTAGTTTTAATAAGAGAAAAGTTCAGCTACCGTCCCCAAACTATTCTGCCAAGGCCAATTTAATACCCGAACTCTCAAAAGTATCAATGTGATACCCAAAGACCTAAATTGGCATCAACGTGATACTTCCGTCCAAAATTTCTGACGGCGTCGTTTGTTTGCTGCCGTGGCAAGCACGTGGGTAAAAAAAAAGGGCAAAATCGACTTTTTACTCTTTTTTTTGAAAAAAATTTCAGCTACCGTTCCGAAACTATGGTGCCAAGGCCAATTTGATACCCGAACTCTCAAAAGTATCAATGTGATACCCAAAGACGTATTTTGACATCAACGTGATACTTCCGTCAAAAATCTCTAACTGCGCTATCTGTTTACTGACGTGACAAGCACGTGGGCCCTTAAAAAAGTGAAATGACCAATTTACCCTTCTTTTTTTTGTTAATTCTTTTTTTTTTCTTTCCATTTATTTTTCTTCTTCTTGTTCTTGTTCTTCTGGAATATTGTTCTAGCCAAACCGCCGCAAGCTCCGCTCCTTCTCCTCCACCCAAGAATCAAAGAAAAATGGCTTATGCTTCTTCTTCAACCTCAGTCCTCTTCTTCTTCTCTCGCCTCCTCCTCTCTCTCATCTCCTTCCCCTCCGCCCAAACCATCACCAACACTGCCATCATCCTCTCCAATTCTTGCTACAAATTCATGTTCTTCGCACTCAACTCCCAGCGGACGGACCCAAAACCAAAGTTGGGTGACACGATTAACAAAAAAAAAAAATCAAATCTTTCTGCACCCAGAAAACTGCTATGGGCACCCAGAGACGCCCATGTCTTCTTCTCCGCCAAAACCGATTTCCTTCTTCTCCGCCTAACAACTTTCCTCTTTAAGGACAACCAACTGGGAAACTGGTTCGCTACACACCAAATTCTGGTGAACCTTGGCTCCACCAACCATCTTCTTTCTTCGCAAAGACCGCCACCCATTCGCTAATAGACCCTCCGTTCATCAAACGCCCTCCTCCACCGCCACAACCTCAGCGTCATCTTCCTCCACCGCCACCGTCATGTCAGTAACAACAGATATCAGATACTCCGATCAAAATCACAATCACAAGGTCAAAGCAACATATAACTATGAATTCATGTATACAAGAACTAAAAACAAACCCAGCATAAACCAAAAAAGCAAAACCAACCCAGATAGCATTTGAGCACAATTAGATCAAGAAAAAGACTTGGCAGCTGGTACTTGGTACCTTTGGCTTCTCCTACACACCGTCAATTGCTCGATTTGGGTAAATGGGTCATTTCACCTTTTTTTTTTTACCCATGTGCTTGCCATGTCAACAACACAAACGGCGCCGTCAGAAATTTTAGACGAAAGTATCACGTTGATGCCAATTTAGGTCTTTGGGTATCATATTGATACTTTTGAGAGTTCAGGTATCAAATTGGCCTTGGCAGAATAGTTTGGGGACGATAGCTGAATTTTTCTCCAAAAAAAAGAAGGGTAAATGGGTCATTTCACTTTTTTTTTTTACCCACGTGCTTGCCACGTCAGCAAACAAACGGCGTCGTAAAAAATTTTGGACGGAAGTATCACGTTGATGCTAATTTAGGTCTTTGGGTATCACATTGATACTTTTGAGAGTTCGGGTATCAAATTGACCTTGGCAGAATAGTTTGGGGACGGTAGCTGAATTTTTCTCTTTTAATAAAGTACTGATAAGCCGGATATTGAAATTTATCCTTTTCCTCTTCAAAGTATATTATCTCATCTCATCTCTTCCTTCAAATCTTATCTAATGCATCGTGCATGATTTCTTTCGGATTAGCCCCAATTTTTTTTTTTTTTTTTTTTGGGGTGGGGGCGTTCTAACTCCCTATCTGCTAGATATTCTATTTTAGCTTGTTCAGGTGTCTCATATTGCCTTCTGCATATTGTTTCCTAAAGTGGAGTGAAACATGAAGGTGAAGTGTGTTGATTATTACATTGGTTGATTTCTTTCAAGGCATAGTAAGAGGAAAGTTGGACCAGTTAAGAAAATGCTTTGAGGTTGGAGATATGTGTTGCTTGCAGATTTCTTTCTCCTTGTTTTTGTTCCCACTCCTTCCCTCCTTTTTGTTTTGTTCTGTTCTGTTACATGATGAAGTATCTAATTTGTTTTCTTGGAAAGTGCAGGTCCAATTTGCTGCAGGGAGAGATCCGAGACCTGAGCAACTTGGGAGTATGATCAATTCTTGATGTGTAAAAACTAACTACAACGTATGCAGATTGTGGTTGCTCTTCTCAATCTATGATTATTTTGCTGTATGTGAACTTTGCTGCAAATTACTAACTTTTAGTCCAATACACCAACAAACATGGGATAGGACTATTTTGACTATTATGCTCTCTAGTCCTAAGAAGTACCAAACATGGGTCATGTATTAACATAACATATCCTAGGCTAGAAGAGTCCTAGACTATTAGGCCCCGTTTGGTTCGCAGGAATGTCAAAATTGGAAAAGGATTTATTTTCCTTTCCAGACGGATATGGAGTGGAATATGTTTTGGTATTTCCATGTGAGTGTTTGGAATATTACTAGAAATTAAATTTTGGAATTAGTTTTTCATTTCTATTGTAGTGTTTGGTAAGTCATAAGAATAAAATATGAAATTATAATTTTCAATAATGCCCTTTTACTAATTAAAGTACATCAATTTATAAGGAATATTGGTGGGGAATATAAATTTTTAGAGGGATAATTAATGTAATTTTGCCTTTGACAGTGGGAAATGGAAATAGAATACCACCCCTGACTAGGTAATTCTATTCAGGCTTTATGAGGGAGTCAATTTCCAGTCAAATCTTATTTTTTATTTCCTTTCCAATCTTTAATTACAACCAAACGGCACATCTGAATGGAAAATGAAATTAATTCACATTCCATACCATGATTTCCTGCCATCCAAACGGGGCCTTATAGGAAATAAGGTGGGGGATAATAGTCCCACATAACAAACACAGCCATAGTGATTAAGTGAAGATAGGACATGGGACATGTTTCACAATTGTATGAGGTACATATATAGTGATTAAGTGAAGATAGGTACAATTGTATGAGGTACATACATAGTGATTAAGTGAAGATAGGACATGTTGGGGGGGGGGGGGGGTCCAGACCCCTTCATCCTTTATGGTAGTTCCGCCGTCTGACACAGTTTTGCTAGTTACACTTGTGATTTTCAGGAATTTGATAGCCGATCTAACTAAATTGAAATTCAGAATGCGGTTTGAAGCAGTTCAATGCAATTGTCAGTTTCTTCGTGTCATCTTTTTTGGCCTCATTACAATGTCACGACTAATTGCATAGTGGAATGTACAACTATATTAGCATCTTAGGACCACAACTGAACAACCTTATTACTACTTCATTTTTATCAAAGACCCTAGTAGAATTAATTGTACACAAAACAGACTCACATCACCATAATGACATCAAATTTCTTGTCACATGTTTTATAGATGAGTAATGCTAAGTGAACCACCTTTTTGGATACTACTTCCATCCCAACTTAATTACATGGTTTTCTCAGAGTCGCAACCCTAGAGAACAGAGAGTTGAGTTTTTTCGTTTTCACTTGGCGGCGTCCTAGTGTCAACGTGGGCCTTTGGCTCCGCCGGTGTGTGGGGATTGCTGTCGGACGGGTCTTGGGAGGCTCTATGGTGGTCGAGGCGGTGCGGTAGAGCAATATGCCTATTTGTTCTAGATGGCGGTGACGGCAATTCTATGGCTTCACGCTTGACAAGAAGACGGGATCGGCGACCTTCTGCATCGGATCTGGCCGACGATGGTTGTGGGTGGGGATATGCGGCTGTGCTTAATTATGGGTTTTGGTGGGCAGTTTGTCGGCGAAGGGATTGATTCCTCGGAGATGGAGTCTCGCATCATACCTGGGATTGGATTGTCCCATCGGTGGTCTAGATCTTTTGGAGGGGAAGATGGTGTTGTTTTCTGTTCGGCGATGATGGTTATCGATTATCCCGTGGCAACTGTTTGGGACAAGGATGCAGTATTAGGTAACACCCTGTTGGTTAGTTTTAGGTTTCTCTTTATCTTGGTAGTTTTTTGGTTAGGTTCAATAAGTCCCTACTCCTCCGAGTTAGGGTTTGGCAGTTGTGTTCTGGTTGGTGTGCCATTATTGTGGCGTTACTCCTGGGAATTATGGGTTTTAATTTCGGTGCTTTCTGGTTGTCAACATGAGGGTGGATTGCCTTTGCACGTGGTCTGGCGGTACTTGGACACGGTGTTGAAGAGGGTAAATTAGCTCGGTTTAATGTTGGTGGCGAGGTTGTATCATTACTCTCGGGATTGGATATCTTTCATTGTAGCTCGTGGTTTCGGGCGTAAAATTTGGTTAGGGGTTGGGCTCTTTTGGCTCATGGATTTTGCTATTAGCGACGGACCCGTAACTACGGATCTTTGTAGGAATGTGTGTCGTGGTGTAGGACCACAACCGGTCATTCCAATGGGTTGTAATCTTTTCAGTTATTAATGGATTTTATTTCTTCTAAAAAAAAAACTTAATTACATGGTAGCTGATGTGGCAGAAAGACCAACCTATCACATAATTTCATTAAATAACGTGTCCGTGCAATAGGGTTGGGCGGTTTGACCCGAGAGACCGAGAAACCGGCTCGATCCGGACCGGAACCGACCATTTGGGTCGGGTTTGAAAACAGAAATCCTCGGTTCTGGCTAAACCGAACTGATTAAAATGTCCTCTGGTTCAGTCTCGGTTTCACTATTTGCATAACCGATTAAAACCGATCCGGACCGATATTTGTACTTGTATACGTGTCACATGTTAATTGGCTCTCAACCAAGGGTATAGAGAATACCCTGGACCTGGGTGCAGGCAATCACCCAATTTCATCGACCTAAAAAACCCTATACGAATGTAACGAAGTCGTCTTCTTCAGTTCACTTCTTCTTCACATTTTCTTGATCATAGTTTCTCGATCAATCACCCATGGATTCCTCCACTGGAAACACAGCACAAACCGAATCCCTATCCCAATCCCAATCCCTGTCCGAATCCAATTCAAATTCTGATTCGAATCATGCAAATTCCGATTCTGACATCGAAGTTGCCGAGAATGCAGATTTGGTCCATTTGGATGCTTTAGTTTGCATAGTTTGTTACTTTGCTTCAGTTTGCATAGTTTGTTACTTTGTTTCAGTTTGCAATCACTTTGCATAGTTTGGACCTTGGAATTTTGGATGGCTTCAATTTGCAAGTCATCGAAATTGCTTCAGTTTGCACTTTGCAGTGATGCAGTCTGTCAATGAGTCAATCTACATTCTGCAATTCTGCAGCTCCAGCAACATTTATTTGTTCTGGGATGGTGGATAGTCATTTATGTTTATGGGATGGTGCAATTCTATTTATGTACTGCATTTTTGTTTATGCACTGAAATCTGGAAAAACAGATTTCTTGGCCCGAAAAACCGACAGATCGGACCGACTGTTTTCGGGTCAGTTTCTCATCGGTCACAACATTCTGCAAACACCGATCAGGACCGAACCGATAGTGTCGGTTTGGACTCGGTTTTCAAATTTTTCAGACCGGACGGATCCAAACCCAGCCCTACTGTGCAATATCAATTGTCACGTAAGGTGGGATGCAAGAGATATCCAAAAAAGTGTTCACCTACCATTATTCTTTATAAATTTATGGCAAATATCATAGTAGAATCTCTAGATTGACATACCATTTGAAAAAAAAAAAAAAAAACAGCAGACCACGGATTTATTTGAGTAAGATTAGTCTGCATCACATACTCTGCATGTATAAAAAAAAAAAAGGAGCTTCTATTCATACCTCCAAATTTGGCATTTGGACCTCCCTACTCAATAGACGTCCAACTTACTTTTACAAATAATCAATTTGCTAACTACACCTCTCTAATTTTCCTATAATGCCCATCGTCCAATAAAATCAATAAAAGCCTTCTTTTGTTTTTATTTTAGATTCTATTCATACTTTTAAAAATCAGTAGTTGGATCTCCTTCAGTTTTTGAAGATTTGGAATTGCAGCAATTTTTTTTTTTTTGGAAGTTCATCCTCCATATACGAGTAACAGAGGTGCTAACACTTTTTCAATGATTTATCGACTCTTGGTTAGCGTACGCAACAATTGTCACGGCCCTGATTTTTAACACAAATAAAAATCGATATATAATCTCATAATTATACATGCGTGATGGTTCAGCCATTAATACAAAATACCTGGAAAACTTTTTCCCTTTAAACTAATTACATATTGATGCCCTGAACCCACTATGTCAATATTGACCCGCCCCGTAGAGTCATATATTACATAAGCTTACGAATTAAATTGTCAACAACAAGATAAAACGTAAATGCTCCTCAGAGCTTACTATAACGGAAGTCCAAATAACGGTAAAGTCACAAAATTGGCTTCCTACCGTAATGCTGCCAGCACGCAACCTCAGCTTCAGCCACGATTACCCTGACCTGCAGGATTAACCCCTACACCATTGAATAGTGCACCTGGTTGCCACACAACAAACCCGGTAAGTTTATGAAAGCTCGTATGAGTAAACTCAAAACCACAAAGCAAAACACATTTCTTAAGTCACCTCAACCTAAACAACGATAAGCATACATCTCACAACTACAACCATTTGTTTCATAACCTTCCATAACGTGCTTACGTAGGTCAACTCGTGACTAAAAACCACATGCTCAGATTCTCAACCTAGCATCCAATTACACAAATTCCAGTCAAACAAAACCTCCTCAAGTAATGTTTGGAAATCCTTTGATGCACAACGGCGAATTACAAAATCACACTCATTTCCTCCTCACTGGAAGCCGTTGTCATCAACATGACATCAAAGGTGAAAACAATGAATCACCTTCCCATCCTCACACAGAGCACAATAGTCACCAGTGGCGGAACCAGAATTTGATCTTAGGGGGGGGGTCCAGACATAACGTAAGTTGAAAGTCAAAAAAAAAAAAAAACCAATAGTATAAAAATAATTTAAAAATCTTGAGTCTTAACATCAGATTGTAGTAAGGTAGCACTAAATTCCGAGTTTTCGGGCGTTTTTCTTTTAGTAAACCATGTATCAAGTGTCTTTTGTGTGGATGACTTACAAATCAAAAGAAAAAAAAATTACATATAAACAATAAGTATTCAACAAAATCAATCGTGAAAAAATAAGCCAAAAAAAAAAATTAAAATCAATCTAACAAAGCAAAATGAAAGAATGGAAAAAAATATAATATAACAAAAAATAAATAAAGGTATCGGACCTTTTTGCTTTGCCTAGTGCGAGAGAGAAAAAAATTAGGTTACAGAATTTGCAAACCGCCAACCCCAATATGAATAAAAGCTGTCAAAATACTAATGATATATGAATATTTATTTATTTCTGTTTTGACTTTCTTCTCTTATCCTAAATTCCTAATTAAATGAATATTAATATTTTATTTTTAACCTGACAAAGTGACAATCACGTGGGTTAGAGAGTGGGGGAGGTGGGGGTTAGAATATTATATATTTATGTGTACAATTCAATTTAGAAGGGGGGTTCAGCCGTTGCACATACACATAAATCAATAGTTTAATTAATAATAGACATATAATATTATATATCTGCCAAAAAGCTGAGGGGGGTCCGGACCCCATCAGACCGAATGACGGGTCCGCCCCTGATTGTCACCACTATGACCTTTAAGATCAATCAAACCATCAATCAATAAATCAAGAAGAAACAAGGCAATCACAATCCAGAACAAGTAAAACAATTCATAGTTCAGGAGGTCACATTAAGACAATCAATTCAAGTCATAGAAATCATCATAACCCCACACTCTGACATCCGTAGGTAGCTCCAACCGTCATAGCAGTCCTCTCGATCGTTGTTAACTTAATAACAATTCAACTCCACTACAGAGCAGTTATCACACAGATAGCCATCGTCCTATTGATCATCACACAGATTCGCCGGTCATCACACAGATAGCCATCATCACACCGATTCACCGGTCATCACACAGATAGCGATCATCACACCGATTCACCGGTCATCACACAGATAGCAGTCATCACACAGATTCGCCGGTCATCACACAGATAGCGATCATCATACAGATTGCATCAATTTATCACACATATATTCTTACACAAGCTTTACATGACAATCATCACAAAGATTCATCACACTGATGTCATCGATTCATCACACAGATATTCTTACACAAGCTTTACATGACAATCATCACAAAGATTCATCACACTGATGTCATTGATTCATCACACATATATTCCTACACAAGCTTTACCATATCTTAAATCTCAATTACGACGGTCATATTAGACCCATGGTATCTCAACACATGATATTCTACAATCACAACTCAATACAAAATTTCACCAGTCTCGAGCAATAATGAACTCATTTCAAATATTGTTCACATCACAACGAAGCCACCAATACATATATATTTCACGTAAATATATATATATATATATATATATATATATATATATACGTAGTCATCCACTCAGGAATGTCACTAATACCAACTATAGTTCTGGTTAACCTAATAACTTCAAGACAATATGGTATTTATGCTCATAACAAATATCGTGAGATTTACTCACTTCTGAATCCCGCTGCGTCTTCACACGCTAACCAAGACAAGCACAAATCGCTGCAATTCGCTCAACACAAGCCTGTCAAGTACCTAAACACATACGGTCTCAATTCAGTGCACGAATCACAAAGTGATTAAAGTCCGAAACCCCGTTTTGAACTAAAACCACAAAAGTGACGCCAATCGAAGCGAAACCACATCCGAGACCACCCAAAGTCTCCAGAATACTTCTATGATCGATATGTCAAAACCACAAGTCAATCGAACACTCGAATCCACACGGATCGAATAAATCAAACGGTCCAAAACCGTAAAAATCATAACAAATTCATTCGATCACCAAAAATTACGTATTATATATCGAAACGCTCGTATCGACGAGTAGATGATACATAATACCAGAAACTATCCAATACATGGCCGGAAGGCCGCCAAAAACGCTGCTACAGTCGGTGGCACAACCACCACCTGCCAAAACTCAAAACTAGATTAATCCAACCGTCCAAAATGTCAAGAACACCAAATAGATCAACTTTAATACCTGGGGTTCAAGCCAACACAGCCTAGATCGCCGCCTATCGCCGCCACAAGCCGCCGTGAACTGTTCACCTTGAGTTGATCTGATTCCAACGTGAATCGATCAAAACAAACACCACAGATCGATCAGGGAGGCTCCTACGAACTCACAACAGGAAGCATGAAGCCCCGACGTCTCTGGAACAAGGATTTTCGATCAGGTCCGACTGCACTCGAGTTCGCCACGTTGATGTACCACCGTGACCGAGAATCGATGCTAGAGGCCACCACCAGGAGGACCAGAACAAGGAGGCGAGTCTGTCTGCCTAGGTCCCGCCGCTAGAGGTCGCCAGAAAAACGGGGTCAGGTTTCCGGGTTCGGGTCGGGTTTGACGCAAAGAAGAGAGAGAACGGAGAGTTTGATTTCCGGAAAAAGAAACTCAAATGGAAATAGTAAATTTCCCAAAAGGGAAACTTCTATTTATAGTGGTTTCCAAAAACATCGAAAACTTCCGCAGACCATAACTTTCTCATACGAACTCCGATTTCCGCGTTCCATATATCCACGAACTCGTATCGACGCGCTCTACGACTTTCATGAAGGAAGTTTTCAGAGATACCCAAAGAATAAAAAGTCAACCCTCGTTGTTGTACCACCGTGACCGAGAATCGATGCTAGAGGCCACCACCAGGAGGACCAGAACAAGGAGGCGAGTCGGTCTGCCCAGGTCCCGCCGCTAGAGGTCGCCGGAGATCGCCAGAAAAACCGGGTCGGGTTTCCGGGTTCGGGTCGGGTTTGACGCAAAGAAGAGAGAGAACGGAGAGTTTGATTTCCAGAAAAAGAAACTCAAATGGAAATAGTAAATTTCCCAAAAGGGAAACTTCTATTTATAGTGGTTTCCAAAAATATCCAAAACTTCCGCAGACCATAACTTTCTCATACGAACTCCGATTTCCGCGTTTCACATATTCACGAACTCGTATCGACGCGCTCTACGACTTTTGTGAAGGAAGTTTTCAGAGATACCCAAATAATAAAAAGTCAACCCTCGCGCCCCCCTCCCCCTAAAATGATGCTTCCTGAATAATTATTCGCCCGAAACACTTCCGCTCCATCCACGAGCCACGAAATCGTCTAATAACCACTAATTAAATTCCGAAAAATCATCGAAAAATAAATACGAATTTCCGGGGCATCACAACAATACCATGTTTGTTCATCATCTCGTACAAATATGTTTTCCAAGTATTATTTTCATTGCATTTAGTCATTGTCCCTAATAGGAACTTGAAATGAACATGCATGGTCCTTTTGTTTTAGATATGTATGGGATAGTGGAGGAAATTACAATAATCAACCACGAGTCTAGTGCATTCTCCATAGATTTATATTAGAGGGTTGAATTTTTCATCATATCTATAGAATAGTTCTACATAAAATTGCTCTGCACTGATGATGTGCGGGAAGATCTTGTGGACAACTACCCATTGCTGCTTTTGTCATATAAATGTGCTGGAGTACTGCTTTTTGTCGCCGCTTGTTCACATGTTTGATTGCATTCAGAATGAGTAGGGCTTCATCAACTGAGGTGTCTTTGTATTTTCTATTTTCTCTCCTTTTATTTATATTTTTTTTTTATAGCGCAGTGATAGATCTTGTAAATTTTCAGCTGTGTAAGCAAGGAAGTCTATCACTTTACGAGAATAAAGTCAAATTCAGAAAATTTTGACTACAACGTTAAATAACGTTTGGCGATATATATTTTAGGGTTTACATTGGAGGAGAAATTTTTTCCCAAGTTGAAGACTATTACTGTTCGTAGAGATAAGAAGAGATTTTTTTTTCCTTATTTGTGTCTTTATTGGTAATTTGACAAAGTCAACTATTACTTGAAAAAAGTGAGAGGTCCAAATACCAATTTTGGAGGTATGAATAGAAGCTCCCAAAAAAAATTTGTTGTAAAAAAAATTTAAAAAATGAGAGTGTTATTGCAAATAGTGGGTAGTTATCTGCAGAAGGAATAGATTTAATGTGTAGTTTATTCATAGTTAGTAGTTTTCCCACGTACTTATCTATTTCCCTTTTTTTTGTCTTATTTTTCTGTTTCTCATGTAATTTGACTATATTATCCTTATTTGACTATATTATCCCTATGTATTTTATAAGTATTAAAGTTTAATAATATTTTAAAGTTATTTTGGTACAATTTTTCAATTTTGAATAACAAAAACTCATCTCTTAATAATAGTATAGATATTGAGAGAATTAGCTTGAGCTGTGATCCATAAAATTACAGAGGCAAAGAGCCAAACAGATAATCATTGAAGAAGAACAAGTAACAAGGCCTCGATCTCCATATGCAGGCCAATACCACACATAATTTTCCTTTGTCTATATATAACTGCAAACAAACTCGTATAAATCCATTAATAAACTGACCAATTCATCAGCAAGTTTGTCATCTCATACAGTATTGCTGGTCGATTATCAACAACATCAATCAGAAAATGATAAAGCTACAGCTTTTGTGGTAGAAAAATCAGGGATGCAGTTAGTAATATACATATGGCTTCGATCATATGAATTTGTTTTCTTTCAATATTTGGCCTGTCAACTCCTTCTCCAATTAATTTAGTCCTATATTTCATCTACCTTGGGGAAATTTACAACCGCGTTAACATTATCTTTCTTTTTCTGTGTGATATCTATGCAACTCACTTTTGAGGTGCATGGTTTCATACATTGATATATATATATATGTGTGTGTGTGTGAAATTATGATTTATGAAGTCGAGTGGTCGACCTCTCTATGAATGAAATATTCATGCATGACAATATGACATGCTATCTATGTGCCAGTCAAACCCGCCGTCCACTATAATCCACGTCAGAATTATTGAATAGTTGAAGCCCTAAAAGGCAAAGAATAGGATCCATGCTTCACATCAGGGATCGGGTTACCCCAACTCGACAATTTAGGGTCGCTTACTGACGAGAAATAGGAATGAAGCTAAAGAGTTACTCGATCACATTCATTCTCGATCCTTATTTGCTGATAGGATACCAAGGAAAATCAAGTTTATAACCATAAAATAGATCACTATGTATCACTTTCTCTATCTTTAAAGTACTTTCATCATTTTAAGAGCTAAATGGGAGGCTAGGAGCATTAACATCTCTTTAGTTTTTCACCAAATCTTAATTTAAAAATCATTTTGGAAAGTTCATTAATTAGAGATTCTTTTCACCAAACGCCTTCTATATATGTTACACTTTGTTCAACCTGACAAAGTGCTAAATAGGAGGCTAGGAGTATTACATCTCTTTAGTTTTTCACCAAATTTTAATTTAAAAATCATTTTGGAAAGTCCATTAGAGATTTTTTTTCACCAAACGCCTTCAGTATGTTACACTTTGTTCAACCTAACAAATTCAAAAAACTTTTATTTGCTCAAGCTCTCAGATATTTTTTGCATTCTGCACGAGAAACACTTAACTTGGACAAGTGTAGGTCAATATCCCCCAACTTACCTATTTGTACCGAAAAGAATTCAGAGCACCGACGTGCACTTACATCAACAGAAATGGACGACTGGAAATCAAGTGTAATTTTTGGTTATTTCAGTGAAAGGTTGACCACAAATATTAAGGGCTGAGATCGCATAATAAATGCTGGGTCACTTGCAGCATGAAAAAAAAATTTGTGCTCGCACCCCCTTAATATCTATTAAATAGCCTAACCAACCCGAAATTCTTGTTAATTTCATTTTTCTCCACTCTCTCTAGAAAAGCAGCGTCTCCATTACCAAAAGTTGTCTCGTCATCGGAGGACTTATCTGCTCAATTCCCAGTCATATCTTCCATTTCCTTCTTATCTGATTTGTGTGTCGCCTAAATCCTTTTTAGTTAAACTTAAAACTCATTGAATGAAACTATGAAAGCAAAGCCCCACATGGCGTACGCAGCTGCGCACCATTTTGACTTGGAACAAAGTAATATGTAGAGAAAATGAAATAAGACTTCCACAAAATGTGGCCAAGACAATATTACTTAACTTAAGAATTAATTTTTAATTTAGTTTCAGAAATCAAATTTAATTACCTTTTATTTTCAAAATACAAATTAAAATATGAAAGATAAGGCCAATCAAATCAAGTCTTGTCTGAAACAGCAAATTAACTATATAAACGTCATAGGCGTTCTTCCATAAACACAATTATCAATAGTCCATTTATCACTAGTTGTATCCTGTGGTGGTCAAACGCCTAACGACTAGAAGTACTAAGGGCATCTCCAACAGAGTAGCTAAACTCAATTTTTAGCTATATATAACTATTTCTAATGCAAAATTCAGCTCCAACAGACTAGCTATAGGTAAATTAAATTTAACTATAGCTAAAATAGTTAGCTATATTTAGCTAGAGTATCCTACATAGCTAAAGCAAAAGTTATATTTCTCTCTCTTCTTTTGTCCACATGTCAGTTTATGATTTGGTAAAATATAGTTATTATTTATAAATAGCTACTATTGCTGGAGCAACATTGCTAAATCAATAGCTATATTTCACAACTTTAGCTAAATTTAACTAAAAAACAATTTCTACTGTTGGAGATGCTCTAAGGGGGAGCGAGATTGTGTCTAAAGGACACTGTCGATCTGTAAGCTTCTATTGAATCACAACTCAGTTTTTTTTTTGCAACTACAATTTTCATTTGCATGTTGTCTATTGTAATTTATATACGATTGTATAATTTGTTGTTATAATTACATATATATTGTTGTATATATGGTTGTAAATGTCTGCTAACTTAAGAGACAATTTTTAAGGAACTATGAGGGACAAGTGAATCTGACGGCTAAAAATAAATGCAAAGTTTGAAGTTGTTATAATTTCTGCTTTTATATTTAATACATGTGGTTAAGATGCATTTGTCTCTTACATTCTTTTAAAACTGTCCCTTAGGTGAACAAATCTGTATTGTTGTAATCATATTCATAATTCAGTGATATATATTCAATAATAAATACTTCAAAATATTATCTATCCGATTGAGAATAGAATTAAACCAATCATATCCAAAAAGGAAGTTACTTAATCAACAACCAAATGGAAAATATCCCTTATATATCTCGTTATAATGTACAAAATAAAATAATTTACTTGTATAATTATCCAATGCAAGAGTCACACCCGAATTAAAATACCCAAAATCTCGCCCACATTCTTTGCACCAATTTTCAATTAATTAGTTTGTTATCCATCTCTAATATTCTATGATAGACAGCTTTGATTTTCAAAGGAGCCAGATCCTTTTTGGAGAAAGGGGGAGCCAGATCCTAAGTTTAAGGCCTTGAGCAGAGAGTTAGAGTATAGTTCTCCATGAGTTGGGAGCTATATTATATCCTAATTAGTTATGTGCAATATTACAATATAGGCCCCCTCAAGCATAGCGTGTGTGTCAAGTTGATCATTTGCTTCCAATCTCTAAAGTACTAGTGTATTCAGTTATGTCATTTCGTTTTCATCAATTTAATAAGCTTATAAAAAGTCCAAATTGTGAATAGAGTGCAAGGTTGACCACAATGCAACACGGCCGGACAGCTCCCACTACATATATGTAAACCTCAGCACTTTCCTATATACACAAAACCATCCACTCCCACTCGTTTTTTGTATTCCTATTTTCTTCAATCTCTATCTTTCTCTGCACTAATTCTCTCACTCATTCGCTGTTCTTCTTCCTGATATCATGGTAATATCCTCTCTCTCTCTCTCTCTCTCACTGTTCTTGTTCCTAATATCATGTTGGTTTTTATGTGTTTGTTTGTTTTCTGATTTGTTTTGTGTTTTGGTTATGATTTTCTGCAGGCCATTGATATGGAGAGTGTCAAATATGAAGAGGTTAGCGCAAGTTCTGAACTGGGTTCTTATTTATTTTCAGAAATATTGTTCTCTGTGTGATTCTAATTGTTCATCTTTGTATTGCAGGAGTTTATCTTAAACCCTAGAGGAATGAAGCTTTTCACATGCAAATGGCTTCCAGAAAACAACAAGCCCCCGAAAGCCTTGATCTTCTTCTGTCATGGATACGCCATGGAGTGCAGCATCACCATGAACAGTGAGTACTAATTACTCAGTTGGATGAACTATACTCCTTCAAATTTTGTTTTTCCCATTATGATTTTAAACTCATCATATTCCTGGTTATGTATATAGGTACTGCAATCAGACTAGCCAAAGCAGGCTTTGCCATATATGGGATAGACTATGAAGGCCATGGAAAATCAGCTGGCCTTGCAGGCTTTGTCAAAAGCTTTGATGATGTTGTCGATGACTGCACCGTTCACTTCACAAAGATTTGCGGTTAGTATTCTCACTCTCAGTGTGTCATTCTGCACTCGGAAACTAAATAGCATCCGAAACAAGCATTACCCTATTTATTGGTGGATTATATGTGTGTTGGATATTAATGGTTGAATTTGATTGAACAGAGAGCAAAGAGAACAAAGGGAAGATGAGGTATCTGTTGGGAGAGTCAATGGGAGGAGCTGTGGCTCTGCTTGTTCATAGGAAAAAGCCAGAATATTGGGATGGTGCGGTCTTAGTTGCCCCCATGTGTAAGGTAAAGAGCACTTACGACCCCAATATCAATTTGCTTCTATTTGTTTGTCTTCTACTTTTTCTTTCTTGTTTCCACACGTTTTTATGGGACTTCTTTTTGGAGTTTTTGATTGCACGTTTTGGGTAGCTTTTAGATATATAAATTTAAAGAAACTGTATTTGTTGACCAAATCCCTCTGTTAATCACATAACGGCATCTTGTCAATAATCGATGTCAAATCTAGCGTCTAATTGGTAAAATAAGCATGGTCCAGCAAATAGTTTGAATCAGTCCACCAAAGCATACGTAGCATACAGTCAAATTATAATTCTAAGGTTTGTTTGTTCTTGAATTCATTGAAATTCTAATGAAAACTAATCTATTTTTTTGTATTAACAGATTGCAGATGAAATGAGGCCATCTCCGATTGTGGTCAGTGTTTTGACAAAGCTCTGCAGGGTTATTCCAACTTGGAAAATAATCCCTACAAATGATGTCATTGATTTAGCTTTCAAAGTACCCGAGGTTAGAAAACAGGTTAGGGAAAACCCCTACTGTTACAAAGGCCGTCCTCGTCTGCAGACCGGCTACGAACTCTTGAGGGTCAGCACGGAGCTTGAGCAAAGGCTTCAAGAGGTCACGTTGCCGTTCATAGTCCTCCACGGCGAAGACGATAAAGTCACTGACACCTCGGTTAGTAAACAACTCCATGAGGTGGCGTCGAGTTATGACAAGACATTGAAGTTGTACCCGAAAATGTGGCATGGTCTACTCTATGGAGAGCCACTTGAGAATATTGAGGTTGTGTTTTCGGACATAATCAATTGGTTAGACAAAAGATGTTCCATGGCAAATTCAAGGTTGGAGGGAGAGTTGAAGAGGGAGAATGACAAACAATAAGTAGAATATTGCTGGAAGTTTGTAGTATATAGATACTGAGCAAGAAGCAACTCAAGAGATGATATCATATTTGTTTATTGGGTATATTTTTCTGTTTCCTTGTATTGCTGGGAATTACTTTGTAAAAGGTATTAAGAGAAATAAAAAACAACATCTGTATAATTCATTACACAAATGATGAAAGCCATTGTGCTTCACACTGGCAACAAGATTTCATCTCTAAAGTCCCACAAACCCCATTTGTGAAATTTAATCAATACCAGATACTGTGTTTTAGTCGACACACTTAATTAAGCACTTTCAACCAAAATAAATACAACATATCCAGTCTCTTTCCCCTACTCAACAATAGTGGAATATAACGAGACAAAAAAAACCATTTCAATAACCTCACTCTACAGCATATCCTTTGGAAAGCAGAATCAAAAACTGTCTACTTCTTTTGATACACTTCTGGTTAATCTGCACAATCATTCATTTGCCAATAGTGTCTCAATTATTATATCAGAAACTGTTTACCCAGATCTTCAAAACGAGGAAAAAACAATCTCCATCATGCTTGTCCTGTGTCTTGTAACTAGGATACAGCAACAATCCATGCAAAATTGACCTTGTGAAGCTGCACACATGAAAGTCCTCGTTAGTGTCAGGCATCCATTTGACAAATACAACGATATTACTTCAGGGACCCATGCTAAATCCACAAGGTATGACAAATATCAGGAGGCTATCTTTGAGCTTGTCTTTCTTCAATGATCTTATTTCGAACTTCCTTTAGTTTCTTCAGTATCTCTCCGTGAATTCTGTGTTGGTGAAAATCCTGTAAGTCTGTGTTGTTGGAGCAGTTGTAATCATCATTGGTCTTTATCCCATTCCTGATTTTCCAAGTGATCTGCCTAAAAAATTGGATGAACTGAGTAATCAAGAGTAAATTTTGGTACATGCATGTTTCTCGTACATGTCGTGTTTTATGCACTATTTATCACTTAACAACACAGCATTACCGCTTCAGTTAAGTTGTGAAGTAAGGAAATCGATCACATTGCAATTGGATTTTTGAGCAATTCAAATTATCATAAATAAAAAACCATACATATTGTTAAACAGAGAAGGAACAGGAACGGAAAACAAAATCCATTACGAGAAATTACAACAAAAAAGGGTGCCTACAAGATGCACAGCGTTTCTTTTGATAACACTTCTGGTTAATCCAAACATTCATTTGCCATTTGCATCTCAAAATTGACCTGCACACATAAACCAAATTCTCATCAGTATCAATCATCTGTTCGACCAAAACAACGATATTAGTTCAGGGACACTAAATGCACAAGGTATGAAAAAGGACCAGGAGGATCCTTTTGAGCTTGTTCTTTCTTAAATGATCTTATTTCGAATTTCCTCAAGTTTCCTTAGTATCTCTCCAGGAGTCCTATCCAACTCGACTGCAATTTTCCTCTGTACATCCATAGGCAGTGTTGGGTACTGCTCGCAAAGATCTCCATCAATCACATCCTTAACCGGGAAATAAGCTGATCTATAAGCCATGTGATCTCTCCCACACAAGGGTGGATGTTCCTGCCTCATATACATCTCCAGGTGAGAAAAGAAGTCAACGTCATCACGGGAAGTGAATGCAAACAATGCACCCAAGCTACCCATCACTGTCCCATAAATGATGCACTCACTGCCACCTGGAATGAGAGATGCCTTCTGCAAGCAGCTGACTACATCGCCAACATGAAACTGCACGATCTCCTCCACTTTGTTTGGAGCACCATTCAACTTCCCCTGCTTCCATTTTATCCTCCCACCTGTTGGATCTTCTTCTATCCCATCTGAAACATCCTGTGGTAACCGCACAAAGTACACATTCCCAAACTTGTCCGCACCTGCCATCGTGTCAAAATCAATATGGAACGATGCTGTCAGCCATCTTGGAACACGATCATCAGCAAATATATACAGCTGATTCTCATCCCGCCTATACTTGCAGTAGTGGAATGACTCTTGAATGTCACCTACATATATTCGATCACGATAGGCGTGAATGGATACAATATTGTTGGGAAACAGCTTATTCTCACATTTCCTAAGCAATCTTTTTCTCCCCAAATCATATAGTCTGAGCACTGATCCTATCCCTGCTAGTAACCTTCCCTGAAACTGACATAAAGCAAGAGGAACACCATCCACTTCTGTTTTGTGCAAAAGTTCAAGGGACTTTCCATCATCAAGAAATCGATATATATGAATAAATCCTCCGGTTATACTTTTCTTGGGCCAAAATTGAAGTCCCTTTGCGGTTCCAACAGCCAAAAGCGTACCATACTCCTTCGGAGGAGCTGCCCCAACCAGGCCGGCGTTATCATGAAAATTCACTGTACATACACTGATTGCAGCTTCGTTATCGAGCTCCAGCAAACAAGTTGTAGTTGCTGTCTTTGGGTCAAGAACTCTAATGCAAGAAACCCATTTGTCAGACTCTGCCTTGGGATAGCCATAGTGCTCATCAGAGAGGGGATCATCCTCATTATCATCATTTTCCATCTGCTCCACATTACCATTTCTTTTTTCACCTATTTCTGCAGCCTCAAAGCACTCCTTTGGTGGAGAAAGATCTGCACCACCATTGCTACTACTGTTCCTACGCTTCCTTGGTGGAGAGAAATCTTCATCAACATCCTTCCTAGTTTTCCTTTTTGCAGTTTTACGCTCTTCTGCTGTGAATGCTCCTTGATCACTTTCAATAATTACCAAAAGCTTTCGTTTCACTTGAACCACAAACTTTCTAGGGGTGTACCTCAGAGGAATCACAGTTTCATTAAATGTTTCTCCCAATCTTTCGATAGTAAAAACCCTCAAAGAACTGCCAGCAACAGCAACTACACCTTCCGCACATTGATCAGATGAAAATGAGGCCGCATATTCAAGAGTCTCATACGATAGTGGTGTTAACAGAAAATGTCCTTCATGAATATAACCAAGCCAGGGCTGACTTGACAAACAAAGCATGGCATGCTTGCCTCTTATATTAATAGAAAATAGCTTAGGAGCTCTTAGTCCTAAGAATCGGGAATGGGAATCAGAAAGCTGACCTGTCACCATATCCACCACTGTTCTGAACAAAATCCCAGTTCGTAGACCGGCATAAAGGAAAAGGTGGGCAGGATGATCCGCACCATCCTCACCACTAACTGATGCCTGAGCCTCAAGAAAGAGGAGAGATTCTGGAATTGAAGAGACACTTTGAACACTCAGAATCCGCATACTGTCATCAGGATCCAATGACAAAATACGAATCGTGTTGTCATATGAGCCAACTGCAAGGAAACGAGATCTTTGTCTCCCTTCAGGTACTGGGGCAATGTCCAGACAAGCTACATCTCCAGACAATTCATGCTTCTCAACCTCCACCAGTTGACCAGTCATATCAACCTCAAAGTATATAAGTTCTCCTCCACTCAAAGCAATGACCACCTGAAGTCTATTAGAGCCAACCATTATAATCGTTCTCTTTCCAGGAGTTCTCCATTCATTGATACGTCCACCTTCCCTAATATGCCTAATGCCATTTGGGTGAACTTGCATGAGAGCATCATCACCTATCAAAGACACGGCAAGTGAAGGGGTAGTATCAAGAAAACCACTGTCATTAACTTCTTTGATTGTCTCACCAATTGAAAGCACAAGAGTAGCATTTTCAAATGACACCACAATGTATGCATCAAACTCATCAGTCACCTTCTTTTTCACTGTCCAGACAGCACTCGGTACACCAGGAAGCTCTGACACAGCCATCTCACTGATAGCCAAACCAGGTCTTAGTATCCTGAGAGATGAACGAGGACCCTGGCCGCAAAGCGTAAATATTTGAGGTGTTTCTTCTCCAAACAGATTAGAGACCTTCATGTCCGTTATTGGCATCAAGCTCTCAACCTGATCAATCCCAACAAGGTTCTTAAGTTTTCTAGGTTGGAAACACAATGGCTGGAAACCCTCTTCAGTTTCCATCAACAAAGCTGAGGAGGACTCCACATCAGGATCTTCGCCTATTGCCTGGAACTGATACAAAGCGTGATTCCCAAACTCCGAAGCAGCAAACAAAAGCTGCGAATTCAACACACACATTGAAGTTGTGACTGGGATTGTATCAAAGTACTTGATCTTCAATTCCGAGACAACATCATCATTATGCTCCAAAGTCACCTTGAATATATCCCCATACTCAGTCTGCAAAAGAAAAAAGAACATGGACTTCAGCTTATAAGTAGCTGCCGAAACTATAAGAACCCCACGCTGTGCAGGCAAATCAGCACGCCTAGGAATCACAGCCCTCACATCCCCCTGTCCCTGATTCTTATAAATCACAAAATTTTCTGCACAAACCAACACTCCACTCGGCCCATCCCCACCTCCCGGCACCATAACCAGCAAATTCGCCCCATCATCAACCTGATCAGACCACTTCCTACACACATGGTTAAGCCCCAAATCAAGCTCATAGAAAGTCACATACTTCCGAGCCACCTTCCCACTCGAATCCTGATCCAACTCGGAATAATCCAGCTCAATGGCAGCAAATACAGGATTATCAAACCCACAATCAACCCCACAAATCGAAAACACTATAGTATGAGACTTATGTGCCTCCAACGGCGACGATATAGTCAACCTATTAGCTACATCCCTATTCAAAATGTACACTAGCTTCTGCTTCTCACAGGCTCCAACCATAACAGCCCTCCCTTTCGGGTCAACCGCCAAGTACTGACCCGGAACAATCCGGCGAGAACCGGATTTTCCGAAGGTCTCTTGGTGAATTTTATCAAATACATTCTTATCTTTGTTGTATTCTAGGATTACGATTCGGCCGGAATCGGAGCCGACGACAATGTAGTCTTTTCGGGAGCCGGTAAGCCTAAACGGAGCTAAAGACCTAATGGCGCCGAAAATTTCAACGGAGAGGAGAGTCTGGAGCTTACCGGTGTCGTCGGGGCGGAGAAGGTCGAGGACCTTGCCTCGGGCGACGGCGATTTCTGGGGTCTTTTCGCCGGAGAAGTTGCCGTTGATGGCGCAGACTATGCCCGTCGCGCGCTGGAGAGTGAGACTGTAGAGGTGCATTGGAATTTGGGGTGTGGAGAGTGTGAAAGTTCGGGTCTTGGAGATTTATGCTTCGGGGTTTTGGAAAATTGGTACAGAAAACTTCAAGGTTTCAACTTTGAAGTGTGTGGTGTATTTATAGAAGAAAAGGATTTTTTTTTTTTTTTTTTTGTCCGAGAAAGAAAAGGATTTTAATGAATTTACACTTTTTGCTCTCAATATACAAATTCTGTTCAAATTAGGAATCTACTTGCCCATTTGATTTAGGCATATAGAGTGTGTGTTCTACTTGCATGCCCCTTTGATTAAGGCATATAGATGTTCAATAGATTTGAATCCTATTTGAACGAAAACCAAATAGTTCGGGAGAATTTGTTTGCAAGTTTTAAAACATTTTACGAATTACATTTGCATTTGGAACCTCTAATGTTTAGTAGAAAGCTAGTAAGCTGTTGCATCATTTTCGATGGCATACTACTGAGGTGTTGAATATCAAGGCACATTTCGATGGACAAAAATAAACTTTTTGTGGTTTGACACAATAGTTTGTTGACATTCCCACGGAAAATTACAAGATTAGAAATTTAAAACAAAATATGAGAAAAAAATGATAATCCTGCTTCTTAACTCAGGTTTTAATCCCTTAGGCACAGTAATGGTGGCAATTCTGGGCTCCTTGGGGTAGATGTATTCATGGGCAATTCTCTGGTTAGTCCATGGCTTCATTCCATGCCCAAATCTCCCTTTTGATGGTGTTGAAAAAGTTTATTTCCTAGTAAGACTAGGTAAGTTTGTCTATCTATTCACTGTTCTAATTTATTATATACTTACCTAAAGGGCCTAAAGCACTGTTCATCAGCTTGGTAACAATGCCGGCTCGAGTTGAACCAGTACTGGAGGCTCGAGCCGGCATAGAAAATGATGATTTTGCCTCCTACTTTTTTTTTTTTGAATTACAATCCTGCTATTCGCTCTAGGTATAAAAAGCCATCGTCGGCAGTCACCTGAGTATTTTTCTCTCTTGCGCTCCTTGCTTCTGCCTCCCAAAACGAATTCACCTCGGGGATCAACATACCTAATCCAATTGCATTAGGAATTCACTCTTTCTGGTCCCAATTTCAATCAGTAGTCTAGTCCATTTGGCTTTCGAATAGGTTTCTTAATAAAGAGATGGATGACAAGGCGCGCACTAGCCCTGACAAAGATGGCAAAAAGAAGTTGTTCTCAGTTGGACTTAACAACTTGGCCGATATGACAACTGAGGAACTCAGCGCTCAAACCTGCAGACCCCAAATGCCCACCGCCGGGAACTTGACTTCCAAATCGGATTCTGATGATTTCACCGTCGACTTCATTGATTACCCGACATGTGGTGGTCGACTTGACGTACTGGTCGAAATGTATGAACCGAGTAAGAACCCAAGGCGGAGTAGTGACAAATGCAAACACCGGAAGCATGTGGCACATGGCCGATGTGAATGTGGCATTGAAGTTCTCCATGCCCACGTAGTATAGGTTTTGGTTCATTACAGGGCTGCAAAGTATTAAAAACAGAGGATTAGAAAAAAATTGTTGCAATGAACAAAAAATTACTTGCTCAAACATGCTTGGCAGCATGATCTTTGCCATGACCTTGATAGTCATTTTAGGCCTAGAATGTCTCTCTAGGTACCATGCCAAGGCAGTTGCAATGGCCATACGATATACCACAAAGGTGTAGTGGCTCATGCCCTGTCTTAGTGCAAGGATTGAGATGATGGAGAGGCCTGCCTGCATACCAATCACATGGCATTCTGCAAAGACTTACCAAGGAAACTTTAAAGTTGTGTTCGGAGGTTTGTGACCATACATAAAATCTGAGAGGAGTGTATGATTTCCTTAACCTCTGAATTGCCTCTCTTATAAAGAAAAGGAATTTTAACTGCTGAATGCAATTTCAAATGCAAATGTTGTGAGGGACCGAATTAGTTTAGGGTTTGGTTATGCATGGAACAACTGTGAATTGAAAGGCTAATGCAATAAATTAACATGAAGGTGTCTGTGCCAGATATGAAGGTGCAAGAACACACTTTTTTGGTTACTTGGGGGATAATAGTCTTGGAGTTTGCCCTGAAGGGTGATGATGATAACTATTGGTGTCTCTAGCTAATGAATAAACTAAGTTGTTCTAGATCCACCACTAGTGGTTAATTTCCTTTCTCCTTTGTATTGTTTATGATTAGCATACTAAATCCACAGCTAAATAATTGATGACGATAACCAATTTAACTACCAAAGATCGCCAAAAAAAAATTTAACTACCAAACCCATTTTCACCAAATCCACCAATGAATCAACCTCTTATAGATGAATAAACTGGTGCAAACAAAACAGCTAGCTAAAGACATAATCTCAAGAACCAAAATGGCCATGCTAACCATAGCTTGCAGCTTAATCCTGCTAATCACCACCACCATAAACCACTCTTTTGCCGCTGCTCGAAGCTTAAGCAATTCAAACCCATCACACCCTCACAACTACCATCACAAACTCACATTCCTAATGAGAGATGTGCTCATGAATGTGACTCAACCCTCATCCAAGACCAAACCAGCAACCACCAAAGTGACTAGTCCTCAGCTGCCATTCTCAAAACCACTAGGACTATTTCCTCCAAATGGCGGAGTCCCCATCTTAGAAATCAATCCCATGCATACCACTACTTCTCCAGTTTCCGGAGTCTCCACTCAAACCCTAGATTTATCCAGCATTGGACTATTTTTTCCTGCTAGAGCCACACTGCAAGAACTGGAGTTTGGGGAAGTAACCGTGATCGATGAGGACATATTCGAAACTTTTACTTCAGGGTATGGTTCACTGGTCATTGGAAAAGCACAGGGGATATATGTTGCAAGCTCTGAAGATGGGAGTAGCCACATGATGGCCATGACTGCACATTTTGCTAATAGTCAATTTAAGGACGGATTGAGACTTTTCGGAGTTCATCGGAGGGATGTGCATGATGAATCTCATGTTGCTGTTATTGGTGGCATTGGAAAGTATGTGGGTGCAAATGGCTATGCAACAGTTAAGACAGTGAAAACTGAAGAAGCAGCCTGCAAGATGCTTAAGCTCAATGTCTATCTCATCTAGTAGCTAGGAACCTAGCTCATTGTTGTGATTGTAGATTTTCTGGTTGTATTATGTTTCTAATTATAAATAGGAATGATGTTACCCATAATTGGGTTCAGAAACCAAATGCATTATGAAATCAATCAGTTAAATAGACAAAATTGCAAACAGACATCTTCTCCATTATGATACAAACTCCTTGCTTCAATCAAGTAGGGATGGATTGAATACCAGATGTTGAACCTAATTAAGTAGGAAAAGTTTACTTGGCCACCCAATTTTTGTTCCAGTAGATTTGGATATGCAAATTAAAGTAGCAATTATGAGCAGTATTATGATTATGAACAACACAATTTTGAGCATATATTGAAAGACCCCACCACAAAATGCTATGTAAGGGACAGTAGTTCAAGTATGACACCAGATGAGTAATAACAGTGACCCAGTTTCAAATATTAGAACAGCCCTATAGGAGTTGAACTACAGAACTTGATGGTGATAACTCCAGTAGATCAATTGTGGCAAAAAAAAATTCCACTATTTAGATGACAAATCTACTATAATTCAACTGAACTTGATAACTATAATAAGCTGATTATGATAGGAACCAGTACCCTTTCCTATAAGATTTTTTCACATGTCCTTATGTTAGATATATACTTCCCTTCCCATTGATTGAATATAGAAACCAGAAACTAAGAGATGGAAGGAGAGAGTTTTGACTGCTGCACTTTTAAGTTTTAAATGCCACTTTAATCCAAAGGATTATACCCATCTATGCACGATGTGGTTTTAGTTTTACTCTAAATGCTCTATAGGTAAATCTAAACTTGTCTCCCAATAAGGTTATGCCAAAACACCAGGCTGTAGTGGACATCACCTAATCATATAAACTCATATACCAGTGCCATCTTAACTGCCCAAAAAGAGTACCAATTCCATCTTATGGGAGTTGGTTTTCTCAACCAAAGACACCCTGCAAAGAAAAAAAGGGTACAACAACTCCATCACTTGGGAGATATCAGAAAACTATATATAACGACACAAACCATTTCATTTCTCAAACACAACTCACTCAAATCCAGTACATTCTAGTCTCTCAAGAGTCTAAGCAAATACTCCTCATTTCTTCACAACCCAAAATGACCTCCAAAGCAGTCAAGGCCACCTTCTACATTTTATTCCTAGCCATCATTACACTTGGATATGCCAACTCAGCTAGGATCCTTGATGAAGCAACTAATCCCCTCCCGACAACTGTCCAGGCTTCAAACCCGATAAATCCCACCACTCTGTTGCCAAGTGGCCAAATCCCTGCCACCACAACCGTGGATGACAACAAGGACGACGCTGAGGCACCAATTCCAGACACTGATGCCCCTGTTGATGTCACACCACCCGTTGATGTGGCATCACCAATAGTTACTCATGTCACCCCCGCGGTGCCAGAAGCTGATGTCACACCACCCGCTGATGTGGCATCACCAATAGTCGCTCCTGTTACCCCTGAGGTGCCAGAAGCCGACTCACCCCAACCCGAAGAACCCGACACTACTATCGTGCCAACACCCGTAGCGGGCCCCGTCATCCCCTCCGCAACCGCGCCAATCCCGGGCCCAGCCATCCCGACACCAAAAGTGCCGCTCCCAGTTGCAACACCCGTGGCGGGGCCCGCTACCACCGAAGCGAAACCGCATTTGGCCTTCTTCATGCACGACATTCTTGGAGGATCCCAACCGTCCGTTCGGGTGGTGACCGGGCTCATCGCCAGCACGGTGGCCAACGTCGCCTTCTCGAAACCCAACAACAACATCTTCCCCGTCAGCGGTGGGACCCCCCTAAACAACAACAACCTCAACGGCTTCCTCGACAACAACCGCAACAACCTCCACTCCATCGCCGGCCTCACCGGCACGACCGGCCTCACCAACTCCCAATCCAGCACTGTCATCCAAAACTCCGGCAACAACAACATAGTCAACGGCGGCGACAACCAGCCCTTCGTCACCGCTGGCCAGCTCCCCAACGGCGCCACTCTCCAGAAGCTCATGTTCGGCTCCGTCACCGTCATCGACGACCAACTGACCGAAGGACAGGAGCTCGGCTCCGCCGTGCTCGGAAAAGCTCAGGGTTTCTACTTGGCCAGCTCTTTGGACGGAAACAGCCACACAATGGCGTTCACTGTTCTCATGCACGGCGAGCATGACGTGGAGGACACCATCAGCTTCTTCGGGGTACACCGCACGGCGGCGCCGGTGTCGCATATTGCAGTGATCGGCGGGACCGGGAAGTATGAGAATGCGAATGGTTATGGGGCCATTGAGAGCCTTCATCAGGAGGACCAGCACACAACGGACGGTGTGGATACCATAATGCAGATCAGTGTTTACCTCTCTGAGTAAAATGTGTGTGCATATAGTGTTGTGAGCTTGACAATGTCACTGTTGGATTTGATGTATCTATCTTCCATGTATCTTTAATTGAATGCAAAGCTTATGTTCTGTTCTTCACTTTTCTCTCTCTCTCACTGTTCTTCACTTCCCTTTTAAAGATGATGCGAATTAGTCCATTACTACTATTTATAAGCAAGAACTCAAAACAGCCTAAATGTGAGATTATTAGCTTTAACCTCATTCTTCGCGAGGCTAACTTGTAGGTGCTGCTTGTGTTAATTTAGATCATACTCGAGAATCAAGATGTAACTCTCAGAAAATTTGGTTAGACCCCTTCTAGCTAGAGAATAACATCATCATCGGCTTATTAGGTTGTGGTGGTCTGTAATTTTCTTTTCTCATCCAAGAAACTTATGTTGATTAACTACTGTATTACGTTAGAATACAAAAAACTACATTAGAATATTTCAACCTACAGGCTAGGACTAACACTTGGTGCAACTTGCAACTGAAAAATTAAGCGACGTACTCAATTGTTTGAAGCTTTCCTGGCTGAGGCTAATAATGATCCTTCAGTTAATGAGCAACTGGTATGGCAATATCTTGCTCCCACCAAAATAATTGCTCTTAGCTCTAGTTTATGATGATTAGGATTCATGTTAGTGGAGATCAGATGTGATTTGTGAACTCTATTTATTCCGTACCAATGCTTCAGCCTAGTTCAATGAAAAGTAATAAACATCCCCAATAGCACACCAGCGTGCAAAGATTAAGTTTTTAGTCAATACCAACTTTCGATTTGCATAATAATTAAAGATTAGGTTCCCTTTCATTATTTGTACAATTATTAGAGAATTCCGGTTGATCATACAACTAGTGAAATCTAGAACTGCATTTCTGGCTGGAAATGCTTTTCATTGATATATACTGATTCTAAGACTGCACGATTTTTTCTGTTTTATATGGTAGCATTGATTCATCTTAGTTGAGCAAGTCTGGCAATACTTTATATGTTCATAATTTCATACCCTGAAATAAAGTTGACGAACCAACAATTGATGCGCAGTTCTGTATTTAAGGAGCAGAAGTCTCAATTTTGCATAATATAAGTTACAGAAAACAAATTGGAATCCTTTAATTTCATTTCTCTAAAATCACAGGTAATGCAAATTACAATTGTTGTCAAACTTGAAAATGAAAAATACACTCAATCACACATACTAGTAAGTAATATAAACAGTGAACTGCAACAAGGTCTCTGCTCCATCAGTTTGATGCTCATTGATAGCCGGGAATGTCTTAACAATGGCAAGCCCTTTCGCATCAACATACTTTCCGGTGCCACCCATGATAGCCAAGTGAGACTCCGATGCAGCCACACGATGGACCCCAAAGAAGCTAAGGCTATCAGCATAACCCCCACTTTGAAACATAGCAGTGAAAGCCATAGTCTGACTCGTACCATCTTCAGAACTCACCACATAGAACCCTTGTGCCTTGCCAACCAAACCAGACCCGAGCTCATGCCCTTCAGTTAGCTCATCATCGAACACACTCATTGTGCCGAACATGAGGTTTTGGAGTGTGGAGCCTCCTGGAAAGAGCTGCCCACCATTGATGAAATTGTTGTTGTTGTTGTTATTGTTTTGTACCACATTTTGCGTTGCTCCACTAAGTCCAGTGAGAAACGGGATGTTGTTGTTGCTTAGAATACCGTTGTTGTTGTTGTTCTGGGGTATTCCATTGTTAAATGGCAGGACTGCTCCATTTGGTTTGGCAAATGGTACTTGTCCATTGACTGCAGGGCTGTTGACTATCCCTGTCATGGCTCTAGCTGTGGGGTTCGTGCCACCTAGAATGTCGTGCAGGAAGAAGACTAGGGAATGGTGGTCATCAGCATCAGCCACCGTGGCAGGTTGTGAAGCTGAAGGTGTGACCACTGGTTCAGCATTGATGGAAGGTGTGCCAATTGTATTCGACACCACCGGAGGGACAACAGGAACCAGTGGCTGCTCCTCGAGAGTTCGTGCTGAGGTGGCAGAGAAAATGGTGAGTGTGAGGAATAGTAGGTAGGTGACAGAGAACATTTTGTGAGCTTCCATGTGACAATATGAGGGAATTAAGATGTGGGGGTTGGAAAGTTTCTTGTATAGAGTTGTGGATAATGGATTGAAGGGTGTGTTTCTGTAGATGCATATATAGCTTGAGGTTTTGAAAGGAGTAGTTTGAATGGAGTTGGTGCTAATCTTTCCTATTATAGTGTTCTGGTTAGCCAGCCACCTTAGCGTGGAATTGAATGAAGAGGAATGGTTTGACTTGTATAGAGGTTTAGGTCAGCTAAGAAAGATCCACTCTTGCTTTCACAAGGCTCAGATACACACCAGTAATTAGTGGCTAAAAAATTCTGTAATTTCATTATCTGCAGCTAGTTAATTTTGATCTTTGTGGCTCTTGCTTCCTGTCGATACAAATCCCCTCAAAGAGTAGGTGGGATTTATACCAGGAAGGGTTGAAATCCACATGACACTTTCTCTTCATTTGTTTTGTTAAAAACCAGTGTTGACTGATAGAACTGATACAAACTGATACAAAGATGAAAACAAGTGACCAGATAGAACCATCCAGTTAGCATCATCCTTATCTATATAAATTTTCATTAGAAAGAATGATCATTCAAACTGATACAAAGATTAAAACAATTCATGAACTCATCAGCACCAATCTTTTTTCAATCATGTATGAAGAAAACAATTTGATTCTATACATATATCTTTTTCAACCCCTTCACTTGATCAAAACTGTAGCTAGATCTACACAAATATCTTTTCTGTAACTCTCTTTTTAAAAAAATCCAAAAAAGAAAAAAAAAATCACTGCTGTTTCAAACTCACTGTGCTAAGTTGCTAACTAACTCTTCTACAAGCTCATCAATCAACAATCTCTCTACTTCTCTACCAATAAAATCAATTTCATCTCCTAAATCTAAATTCCCAATTCCACTTCTCAGCAGCTTCTCTACCAAGTTCTTTCTTGCTTCCATTCCTTCCTTCTCTTGATTAACAAGCAACATCCACAGATCTTCCTCTATCATCTCCTGACCAGACTGCGTTCTAATCCTTCTAGATACAGGCTTGGTCCGTATGGGTTCACCCATAGATGGCTGGAGAATCTCTATTAGCCCATCATTTATACGATCAAACAAAAGCCTCCGGTCTGACCTATTCCAAGACACCTGATCACCAAATTTCTTCTCCAGGCTCTCAAAGACATAATGGCTCATCGGGCATTCTTGAAAGCACCAGGTATCACAGTCCACTTCTACTCCCCGACTATAAAAGCCTGCCTCCAATAACACATCAATGAGGTAGGAAAAATCTCTACTTTCTTCAACTTTGAACAACCCCACTAAACTGCTTTCCTTATAGTCTTTCACAGATCTTTCACTAGTATCATCATCACTTGACACAATCATTCCAGAACCTTCGGAGCATGTATCGGAGTATTCTGATTTCAGAATGAAGTTGCATAAACAAACATAGGACGAATATAAATACAAAATGAAAAACGAAATAGGGAAATACAAAACAAAACAAAAGCATGGACATATAAGTTACAGTGATATAATAGAGAAAAGGCCTTCTAGTAAACTCACCACTGGTGTCAACATTGACACTTCCCAAGCGTTCCGGCGAAGGTGAATTATCTCCTCTAAATAGTGGTTCCAGAACTGAAACTGGACTAGGCTGGTAAACTTCCTCCAAGCTTGCCATACAATCTGACGTGGTGAAGCAGTGCAAAGAAAAATTGCTTTCTTCATCAACTTCCATGGATGTTTCCTGCAGTTTTACCACATTTTAGAAAGCATCACAGGACAGAATTGGTAACTATAATATTCAAGCAACCACTACAAATGTTCAAGATGTACATTGTTGCAGAAAACTCATATACAAGAAGGATAAAAGACTGTCTTCTAAAGAAGAAACAACAGACCTTTTGGACTGAAGTATCTGTAGTATTACTGTCTTTCTCCTCAGTTCCATTCTTCAGATCATTATGGACCATGCAAGTATTTTCTCCCGTAAAACTACCTTCTGATTCCAGGCTAGGAAAAGATTGAAATTTCTTATTGTTGGTTCTCAAATTTATAGGTCTTGAACGATCCTTATGGTTGAAATTGTACTCACATGACCTGCTCTGCGCCCAATTGATAGACCTTTTAGGCGTGAAAGGCCACTCATTACAGAGAGCTTCATATTTATCTTGATGTTTTCTAAACTTACTGAGGTCCAGGTCCTTCAGACCATGCTTAACAGGCTTTTTTCTTGGTCGAAAATGCATACCAAGCTTGTAATCCAAGTTTCTTGGCCCTATTTCATGGACAGGCATGGCAAGTAAATCGCCAAGGGTAATGCCTCTGTCAGCCCTTCCACACCCTTCAAACTTCTTAGTCTTCTTCCATTGTTCTGAGAGTTGCTCTTTGGCTTCCCTGGCTACGTATGATTCATCTGAATAAGAAAAAGACTGGTATTGGTTCCTCCGATCAGATAAATTCAAGGAAGGAGACCTCAGGAGTTCAGATGCCATTGCAATGGAGTTGCCACCTCTGGACCTTGGCCTTGCTACCTTTCCAATTGGTTCTATTCCTTTACCGTGTATCTTCCCATTGCTAGGGTTAGGAAACTCGGCGCAGTTCTCATCAACTAACTGATAAGCTTCAAGGGAACTCATTGGAGGGAAGGATCTTGCAGAACTGTCGGCCAAGCCATGCTTGGGTTTCAAAGCAACAACTCCAGTACTGGGGGAGCATCCTTTTCTATTTGACTTCAATGGAGACCTCAAAAACTTATGTAAGCCATCAAGACCAACTTCCCCTGGTAGACATTCATACTTTTCTGATGACACTTGAAATTCCTCCTGCCTAGTCTCCATCTTCAATTCTGACAATCCCGAGTTTTCTGTTCCCTTATGAACTGACAGGTTAAAGCCATTATCCCCTTTTAGTGGACTTACAACTTCAAAGACATCCTTACAATCTTGATGGCCTACTACCGACCTCAATGAATGACATTTCTCTCTGACGCCAATAGAAGCAACACTGTGAAAGTAATTATCAGATAGTACTCTTCTTCTTCTTTGGACAGGCTGCTGCTGTGGCGATTCAGCAAGACCCATTAACTTTGCTATAACACTTGGTGAAACTCGTGTGGATTCCATTTCTATCAACAACAATAATAAAAAATAGACAAAGATCCGAAGGCAATTGGAAGACTCCTAGCTTTCTGGACCTCCTCTTCTGCATGAAAAACGATTCTAAGATATTTCAATCAATGTGCAATACGATTATAAGCATAACACAATCCAATCAAATAAGAGAAGAAGAACTTTGTCAGAATAGAAGAGGCTTTTCTTTACAGAGTTTCCTAACCATTTTCTTAGATTACAAACGAAAAGGAAACACATTATAGAACCAAAAAGAGACAAAAGAAACAGACTCACAGAATCCATTTGAGAGGTCCAAATGGTCATAACAAAGTTTCTGTAGACCTAATGGCTACAGAACAATGAAGTTTGAGGCAGAGACCAAATCATAAAGGCAGCTTCTTTTGCCATACAATCATTGCCACAACAAAAGTACCAAGCTTAAGTGAATTTAAGTAAATGGAGCACAGCATCATTATTATACAAGATAATTTCAGACCTGTACACACTGACATAACAATGATAGCAACCAGTACAACGACAACAACCCCTCTCAATTTCATAAAAACAAAAACCAAGAACAAAATCATTTTGATGCCCCCACCACTATAAAATCCCATTGAAAACAAAAGCATCCATCATTGACAAAAGCACAGGCAAAAATCAAAACCCAACAAAATTATGAACACTCTACTTCATATCATATGAAATAACAATCCCAGAAAATTAAAGAACATATTAAGAGGGCTAAAGGCTTTACCTTTAATCCAATTCCTCCACCAAAAAGCAACAATCTTTACACAACTCGCTTCATTTCAGATACCAAGTTGATCAAGTAATAAACTTCATGTCTTCATCACCCGAGTTTCTGGGTTTCTTGATTATAAATCAACCATGAAAATGACACGCCGGGTATATTCCCAAATCTGGGTCAACAAAATATTAAAGGAAAACAAACAAAGTCAAAGCCTTTGCTTATTTGGACAAGGAAATGGTTTGAATCAAAAAATCTGGGTTTATGTTCTGGGGGGTTAATTATCTATTGGATCCTAAAATGAAGCAAAAGAATCAGAGTCTTCTTGGGTTTGTTGAAGCAAAAAGAAAATGATTTGGGAATGTGAGAGGGAAAAACAGAGAGGAAAGGTTGCGTTGGTTGGGTTTGGCTTCGGTGCGAGGTGGGATCGTTTTAGTTTTTTTTTTCAAAATTTGTTTTTGTTTGATTATGGAAATAGATTAATAAGTAATCGTCTTGCTTGCGTAACTCCCGCCAAGAAGATATGGTTTTTAATGGGGGACTTGATGAGAGCAGTCCAACTTTTGCTTAGTACAGGCAAGGAGAGCCTCGGAGGCTCATAGAATAGGGTGAAATGTGGTGGGCCTGTGGGGAATCAAAATGGGGAAAGAGGTGGTGGAAATAGAGGAATATTGGTGTTTATATTTGGGGTGTTGTTGCCTTGTGGGCAAAGATTGTTTTTGACCAAAAAGAATGACAAAGTTTGACTTTTACTGGGGTTAAACTGTTCCTGGGTTGTTGGAGCTCAGGGAAAATTGGAGTTTTTTTTTTTTTTTTGGAGCTGGGAGAAATCCGGGTTTTGATAATGGAGTCAGCACGGTCACAGTGTGTGTGGTATGACAAGTCAGTAGGAGGCGATGGAGAATATTATTGAAATTTTATTAGACAAATATCACATGGCGCGGCGGACGCACCAAAAACTTTCTCTTGATAATGAGAATCTTTTTTTTTTTTCAATCAGTCAATCAATTCTCATTCATCTTAAGCCAGAATGACACAGATACATATATTCTATTGCCATCTAAGGGTAAGTCTAGGACTAGGGATGGCAAAAATCCTCATCGGGTAGGGTACCCATAGGGTATTCGACCCTAACGGAGAGAAATTCAGGGGAAATCGGGTAACGGGGATGGGGATCCCCAGTATTCGAATTTTGAAATCGGGTATGGGGCGGGGATGGTATTTTTATCCCCATCCCCATACCCTGTGTATAAGAATTATCTGAAATACATATATATATAGATTTTATTTATTATATATATTTTTGATATTATTTATAAATAAATATTTATATAAACTTTATCTTTTTGTCAATATTTAAATTCTATTAATAAATATGTTCAAAAAAGGAAGATTCTTTTAATAAAAGATATTTATCAACATGTTAATTTTCTTTGATTGAAATAAGAAATTTATTTTATTTTGATGTTTGATTTTAACTTCATATTTTACAATCCATAATTATTTGTATAAATTTTTATATAATAAATTAGTAATATTGTTAATGGGGATTTGGGCGGGTACGGGGACCTAATCCCCAATGGGGACAGGGACGGGGAATCCCCAGTATCTTATTACGGGGATTGGGGAGGGTACGGGGATGGAGAATGAAGTCGGGTATGGGGATGGTAATTTAATCCCCTTACCCTACCCTCCCCATTGCCATCCTTATCTAGGACGTGGCATGCTAGCACCACCCATTAGACAACCAGTGCTCACTCATTCAAAAACGAGCCTATACACTATGAAAATAATACATAGTAAATAGGCTACATTTAAACCAAAGATAAACATAAGCGCATTTAGTTGGATTAATGATCCTCCGGGATCCCAAATACGAAACCCTGAAGAAACAGAGCCTATACGCATGGTCTACCAAAGAGCCCAATTCCAACAGATACTCATAACAAGTTTGGACACTCCAAGCCCATTTAATTTTCTTTCTTGAGAAACGATATCAAACTATAATAAGGGATTGATTTGTTATAAAGAAAAATATTATAAAAATTTGAATTAAACTTCATCCATCATTATAGAGAAAAATATTATTAGACTAAATGACTAATTACTAGTTGTATAAACGAATCCGTCAGCATTAAAATCACAAATAATATCTAAATTTTGTAATTTTACTTATGATACATAGAGCCTAGTTTACTAACATTGTGTTGCCACTGTAACCGTCTCTCTCCGTCGGCAGCGTCTACAGTTTTGAGAGTCGACAGCGTCTCCTCCACCCTCTGTGGTGTGTCTCCACCCTATATGGTGTGTTTTCCTTGAGCTTGTCTCATATCTAAAGCTTCATGCCTCAGTTTCTTTATTGTTCTGTTTCTTCCATCCCAATTCCTATCCAAACGCCCAGATCTCTTATCCTTTCTCCCATCCTCTTACAACTTCATCTTTCATCTTCTATCCCATCGTTTTCTTCTTTCACAATCCTACCATCACAGCCGTTCTCGACCTGGGTCTACACACCTAACTCTACACCTAGGAATAGCTGCCGAACCGGCACTCCACTGATGATTGCAGACGTCGCCGGACCAGTGGCGTTGTGTTGCTCGATGATCTCCACCACCACGACTGCCGTTTTTATGTCCTTTGGTACATTTGTCCCTCTTGTGCAGGCTATTCGGGTATGGAGAATGATGGTGGATAAACCTCTGGCATTAGGAAGTGAAGCCTTGAACTCTTGCTTTCTTATGCACATCTATATTTGTATTAATGACTGAACTATTTACCAAAAAAAAAAAAAAAAACATTGTGTTGCCACTAGAAAGCTCCGCTCGAAGAAGATAAAGGGAAATCGAAATTTGGGGTTCACAAGGCATTGTGTGACAAAGCATCCTCGTGACATCACAAGGTTCATTGGGTATCCAAGGCTACTGTTCCCTGGAGAATTGGTGCTTCTTATGGTGAGGTGAGGGTTGTCATGCATTGATCCAAAGGGGTTGCATACTTGCATTGTTGCATGTGGTTGAGCTCACTGTCGGTGGAAACCCTAACGTTTCTTGAGAGGTGTAGCTTTTTTTAGCGTACCGTCTCATATCGGTAATGAATTCATAAGGAAATTGATGATCATTTATCGTTGGATTCAAATTTAAAAGTGAAAAATAAATTAACTTAGTTTAAAAATATTTATTTTCATTATTGACTTTTTTTTTTAATGGAATGGAAGAATTTTCCATTGATAAAAATTATGCAACAGTACAAGGTTAGAGGGATCCGAAAATCTCTCAAATTACATCAATTGCTCAATTATTCCAAGACCAAAAAAATAAAAAAAATAAAAAAAAAAGAGAAAAAAAAAAGTAAATACTCCTACACTACCATAGACCAAAAATCAAACTTGACGAACAAAGACCCCTAGACCCTATCAATTCAAGACAAATGGCTATAATTTTCTAATTTGTTACTATATATAGTAACAAATTAGAAAAATATAGCCATTTGTGTTACTCTTTTGACAATGGGTTAGATACTCATGATAAAATAGGTAGTTGATAAATAGTTAAGACTAGAAAATATGATCTTAAAATGCTGATAGATAAGAAATGAAAAAATTCAAATCTAAAATTTTGGGAAAAGAAGGGAGACGAGAAAGCTATAGCTAGTAGGAAAGATTATAAAGAAAAATTGCTAGCATGAATAAAGCTCGATACTTGAAGCTCCATATCTGTCAAATCCCTCAAGCTAGGTGTTCCCAAAGACCAAAGTCCATGGGACTAGTGTGCTATTGCTAGATTGCAACTTATAGTCCCTGGTCAGCTTCACCAAAGTAGGTGAACTGTATTATGTAAGAGGAAATTAGGTCAACTATCTGATTTAGTATGTACTGATCTGTACTATAGCACAGATTATTTATGGTTATGTTATGTTCATCACACACTTTTTTTTTTTTTTGTTATGTTCATCACACACTTATTTTGCATCTAATTCAATCAACATTAGAATTTATTTGAATAAACTTTACTACATTGATAAAAAAAGCTACCGTATATATTTTACATTATTTATACATACTCAAAACTAAGTTATAATATTGACAATAAATTTGTTCACAGACTTGTACGTAATACAGTTTGTAGGTGTGGTAATTAATTACTTCTCATAGAACGAAATTCACAGAAAATGACTCACATTACCAAAACATTTATGCGTATCATATACATGTATGTACCGTAAAATTTCCTAGAGAAGATAAAGGAAAATCGAATTTTTTGTCGTAAATGTGAAGTAAACTACTTTGAAATAGGTATACAGTAAAGATGGTATATATACAGTAATAGCCTAATAGGTATACTGTCGCAACTGTTCTCATATATATTCCAAGGGATTCTATACTGTAATAGTCGATCATTCAACATTTCAACATGGTTTTGTAATTGATCCCCACCTGAACGTCATCGATCATCAAGTGGTCGAGATGTAAGAGTAACTGAAAAAAGAATTCTCAATTCTCAACAATAGGTCAAGCACGGCCTAGGATCTGAGTTATCAAATCTCACCGATCTCACCCATTCTCATTGAAAGTTTCGTTCAGGGTTCCACTATTTTAAGATACCTGGACTTGCCAGTAGATTCTGACTCGAAGCCATACAATTGCTGTTAGCTAGGAAAATGAATGGCAATAAATTAATCAAGCAGAAATATGATAATGAACAATATAATATATATAGGATTCCAATGCTTAGAAACATCATGATCATGATCGTGATTGAGATATAAAGTTGGTTCCTTGATGAGTGTGATTTTTCAGGCTTTAGAAAAAGCAAGGAAATCATGCAGATCGATTTGCCATGCCTCTATAATTTTGTTGGGGAGGCACCTGGGATATACGAATGGGAACGAGGACGAGAAATGCAAATTCTATTATTCTTGACAAAGGACATAATCCAATACCTGGATGAGGACCATATTATCATGTTGCTCTCCACCTTGTAATTCCCTACTTTGTCCAGTAAAACATGACTGTGATTAGGACTTGCACTAATGCCATGCCATAATGTCTGTTATCACGAATTCACGATAATGAACGCAAAACACGTCGAATATAACCTCTCCACTTCAAGTAGTTCATAGTCTGTTGGACGAGATTTTATGTTTTAATTTTTTGGGGCAATTTGTTTTTTGAGAGAAAATAGATAATTTCATTAACTTATCCATGGCCAAAAGGCACATACATCACAAGCTGCCTCATACCAACAGTTCTAGCTGGCACGAGCTGCCAAGCAAATGACAGGGGACCCTCACTGTAGACAAATGCGCTCACTTATTACAGTACCTAGCTAAATGCCCAAACCCCAAAACTATCTAAGCTTCTTGTTATAACAACCCTAATCGCCTAGAGACCTCAATTGGTGTACAATTAGAGAAGCTAACTTACATAGCACTAGACTCTAGAAAGCAAATACTAGGCACAGAAGAGGACCGGGAAAACCAATAGTTTCCCAGTGCCCTATCCTTAGCTCGAGAATCCTCTGTCGTTACCACTCTAGAGGATTTGCTAGAGGCACAAAAGTGCGTAATTCCCTAACAAACGTAGAGAGTACAAACCTAGGGTTCTAAACCAAGGTAAAAAAGATCCCGAAATCACAGCCCAAGAAGAAGACCCCAGCTCAGGCCCAACCATGAAAGCTTGACCCAAGCCCATCGTCCATCTGCAGTCTCCAATGAACGACCGCTGCCACCCGAAACCAGATCCCGCCACCGCAATCGGCACCAGCCCTCGCCACTGCCACTGACGCCAGCCTCGCCGCCGCACCGCAAGCCCCAGCCTCGCTGCCTCAACCCAGGTCGAAGCCGGACCGGACCACGTCGAAACCAGGCCAAAGCAGCCCGAATCCGGACGTCGCTGCCACCGTCCAACTCCTCCACCACGCTGCCTATCATGGAGATCCCGGAGGTGCCACATCGACCCTCGACCCGCGTTGCCCCGCCGCCCACGGAGCCCAAGATGTCTTCCGGTGCTCGTCGCCAAAACCGTCCAGCGCCGGACTCGAGCCGTAATCCCTCTCCAAGAAGCTGCCGGACCATTAGTTTTCAAATTCTTGTCCAGCAGTCGCGTCGAGCAGGCGAGGCGAGCCAACGCCGCCCAAGCACGCCGCCGGACAAGGAGAAAAGTTGCAACCCTAAACCAAAAGCAATTCCGGGTTTTGTGGAGCACTAGGAGATACTGAGGCTACAATGGGGCAATTTGTTGAATACATTGCTCTAAGTTTTTTGTGAGCTTATCAATTAATCATCATATTTTGTCTTTATATAATTTTTTTCGGAAATTAATTAATATTAAGTACAACGCTCTAGAAAGAGGGCAGTGTGCTTATATAATTGAAGATTGATTCATACAATGATGTGATTTGGTGCTAAGGGATAACTTTTTCAGCTTTTACGCTTGGCCTGGATTAATTTTCTGGATCAACCTGTTGTAAAAAAAATAAGGAATTTCTGTAAAATTAAATTACAAAAAATATCATGATGCCATCAGAAATAATAATAATAATTATTATTATAGAAATAAAAAAAATAAAATAAAAGGAAGAAAATATAATAATATATAGATTTTTATATAGAATAAACTTTTTTTTTATTTAGTAAAAAAGATCAAACGATTTCACTCCTACCCTCATGGTGACTCGAACCCATAGAATAAACTTATCGAGTTAAAACGTGCAAGTGCACCGTCTTAAAAGAATATTTGTTCCTTACTGCATATGGTTGAATGACGAACTTTCCCTAAGATACAACAACTCTTCGAGCTCTATCATGCAACAATAAAGCTTCTTAGAACCTTAATCACCCGTGCACTCAAAACGGTACATAAGTAAAGTAGGTATATGTATAGTATAAATTTTTGGTAGAGGTATTTGCCTAGAGTGATTGCATTATGATGGATCACACTATCATGTATGATCTCATTATTTGATAATCTAAAGTACAGGTGCATGTTTCATGCCTCATCATCTACCTTCCAACTCTAGCCTTCCTCCTTCGTTTAGGTTGAAGGCAAGGTCATCAATTGCCTGATTACTTTCAAAGCGGTCAAATAATCATTACATATTAATATAAAAAACTATTAAAATTATAAATAAGATAATAAACATAATATTAAAAATAACCCCCACAATAAATAAAGAAACTAAAAGTAAATTTTAATTTTAAATCATAAAATTTCAAACATGACCAACTTAGGCTAAACACTACTCTCTTTATTATCAATGCTTCTCTTCTTGACCTAGTTTTCTCTGAAACCTAGGGTAGAGGTCGACGGCTAGGGTTTAGTCGATCTAAGGTATTTCATAGTCGAGAACGAGGTTCTTGCAGATCGGAGTCGTGATGGCCGAGGCTATGGTGGCTCGACTGGCGGCAGCACCTGCGCTGACCGACGAAGCGATGGTTGAGTTTGGGGAGGCTGGAGCAGCGGCTGTTGCAGTGTCGGGTTTTTCTTTGGTGGGGCGTATGTTGGCGCCTAGGGTGGAGGCTGATGCCGGATTTCCTAAAGCGATGGCGGCGGTGTGGGACCTGCGTGATCGCCTCTCGATCATGAAGGTTGATGGTGACCGGTTCCAATTCCGGTTTTCGGTGAAGGAGGAGGGTCAGACGGGTATGAAGATCCGGATTTGGGATCCGGGTCGGATCTGGAGTTGGGCATGGGGCTGGGTCTGGCTTTGGATGACGGGTAGGATCTGGTTTTGGGTTTGGCAGTGGGCGTGGATTTGGACTTTGGTGTTAATTTTCATTTGGTTTTTATTTTCTTGGTTCATAGGTCACTTTGGTGGAAGATTGATCTCTATTTGGCGTATTTCTTACGTGGAAGATGTCTGGATGGTCATATTACCAGTTACATTGTTAGAAGATTGCCCTCTCATGGTCGGTCACACTATCAGTAACATAGGTGGAAGATTGTTCTATTTTCGGCGTAAGTTGTACGAGGAATATGCTTGGTTGGTCATACCACCGGTTACTTTGATAGAAGATTGGCCTTTTATGGTTGGTCATACTATTAGTAACTTTTCACATAGCACGGTTTACACCCGGTGCGTCTTCAGATGCAATTTTGCATCCCATCGTATCTTCACTAGGTTTTATGTTCATTGTTTTATTTCTGTACTTTTCATTTACGATGTAGTATCTACATCTCTCTTTTGTAACCTTTATTAATTATTATTAATGGAGTTGACACCTATTCTCAAAAAAAAAAAACTTAGGCTAAACACTAGCAACAAAGAGAGAAAATGCCACCAGATAAAGAGAATAACAACTACACAAGTGATATAAGAAAAAGTATGCTATATTGCCATAATGCCAGGATAACATACAACTATGGTCTTGGCGAAGTGAAGAATTCATTCTATATACTACTTTTGCTCTCAATTTCTGTAAGAGCAAGTGCACCGGTCTTGCTTTGCCCCGGCAAAAGGGGAGAATGATGATGTGGTGACCGGGCAGAAGGAAAATTTTGCTTCCACCGGCCAAGGTTTGCCTTTTCATGACCGAGGCCAAGAAAAAAGGCAAGGCCGTGACTTTTTTCTTGCCCAGGCTCGCCGGCTGCCAGCTCAGCAGAAACCTGTCGTGGCTGACGTCAGCGTGTTGTGTGGAGAGAGAGAGAGAGAGACTCGACGAAGGACGATGATCGGATTCGGTCTTATTTGCTCCGAGATCATCACTTCTTGATTCTAGGACGAGAACCAACATCAAAACAAGCCCAGACATTCCAGAATCACCGCAGTGCAAGGTAACTCCGACAAAGCCGACGGTACCCAGAATCGAAAAGCATTAAAAGTCGATCAATTCCAACAAGTAAGTATACCTAGATTAGAGCTCGACGAGAGGATTATGTTTCATACCTTAGGTGACCCAAACGATGGCCGGAGTCGCAGGAAAAGTCAGAAATTGCCGGAAAAGCTTCAAGCTTCCGAGCTCGAATCTCTCTCCACGGTCGTGCATGGACGATCCGTGGCCAGAGGTGCGCCGGCGTCGTCAAGACGAAGCGAATGCCAGTGGTCCGCCGCCGTGATATGGCCGGAATAGAAAGTTCCGGTCGGGTCTTCCATACGGGTCGCCAGTTCTCTCTCTCGGGTCGAGGGAGCTCGATGCTTCTGGAACGATCTTGGTCGTTGAACTGTGCGGAGGGATATTTATACCCAAAACTCAGTTTAATCCGAGGGCTAAGATTAAAAGGTGAGGATTTGAATGGCCCAGATCGCTCCAAATTAATAAACAGTAAAAAAATGAATACTAAAATTAAAAGTAAAATATTTGATGAACAGTGGAATATAAACAGTAAAAGTAGATGAACAGTCAAAAGTGAACAGTCTTGACCGGTCAAGAAAAAAAACGGATGCAAACCTATGTCCAGTGGCAGTGAATAGTAACTTGACTGGTCGAATTCTTGACTTCTCGACTTTGCCTTTTCTTGACTACGGGTGCACTTGCTCTAAGGGGCTATAATCTATTAGACTTAACGGTCAAAGTTACAAAATGGTTTAGTAATGATCTAGAAGGTGCAATGAATGTAGACATTCAAAAATCAATCATAAAAAGATCCGAAATGAGAGTCTTTAGTGAGGATTTTTAAAATGTGGAATTAGTAAGGACTTTTAAATTAACTATTGGATTTATGTTTAAACTTTAATTAAAATATTATTTTTACAACACACATGTCATCTAACAGTTGATTTAAAAGTCATCATAAGTTCTCACTACATGCAGAGAGCCTCTAAAAATTTGAATGCACAAATATATAGACACGCACATCTAGGTAACATAAACTTGGCTGATCTAGTCCGTAATCCGTAATGATTAACGAGTCATGTGAATACTTAACCTCCCAAAATAGGTCATTCATGAAACTATTTTTTACTTTTTTTCCTGCTCCTTTTATATAAATGAATGTAGCTAATCCAATACCCATATATGAATGTAGCCACTATATGGACCATGTTCAAGATCAATAGTCATTAGTATACTTTCAGAAAAATAAGCTAATTTAATTATTACTTGATTTGAAACTCCTATCTACCAATGTATGAATAGAACGTGAACACATGGAAAGGAGATTTTGCTTTCGATGCTTCTCCAATCTCCATTAACGATCTGTGGTTGACTGCTAGGACACATAATCAACAAATGGACATATCAAATGTCAATCCCCAAATCAAATGAGTAGTTTGATTTTAAAAAAGAGAAAGAAAAAGAAAACAATCTGGAAATTCTTATGTTATAAATGCATTTCTTTCCACCCAAGAAAAAGAGAAAAATTCTTCCATTGTTCATTGCAAATCACAAAGGTATAAACTTTTTAGTTAATTTCTTGTATATTCATCATAAAATTTAGAAATTATTTTTTTTCATAAAATTTTTTTAGAAATTATTGAAAATATATATTTCTTTGATTTTGAAAAAATAAATAAAAAAAACCTGCATGTATAACGTGTTTATTTATTTATCTATAATTTAGTGACCAATTATATGTTTGTGATATAAAGTTTTGGGCCCAACACCAACCTACACCAAGTCACTAACCCCATAAATAAGTCCATAACCTCAACAGGTCTCTCACTCCATTCCCCCTAGCTTCCAGTTTGATCTCCACTCTCACTCTCTTTTGCTATCAAAAATGGCTCTTGAGGTTGCTGCCAAGGCTGCTGCTGGTGCCCCTGAAATTCTTGGTGACTGTAAGCTCACATTCCCTCTCTCTCTCTCTTTTAATTTCCTTTCTGGGTTTTGATCAAATTTCATTAATTTCACAAAGATTCCGTCTTGGGGTTCTTGGACAGGTCCTTTCACCCAAAGGGTTCTTGTCACTTTGGAGGAGAAGAAAGTACCTTACAAGCTCCACCTCATAAACTTGGCTGACAAGCCCCAATGGTATTTCTCAAAGTTTTGAACTTTTAGTTCATCACACACAGAGATCCAAAATGCATGATCATTCCTTTATATGTGCTTTTTGGATCATTTGAGGAATTGGGTTTTTGATTTATAGGTTTACAGAAGTGAATCCAGAGGGAAAGGTGCCTGTGGTGAAGTTCGATGACAAATGGGTCTCTGATTCCGATGTGCTTGTTGGGATTCTTGAGGAAAAGTACCCTGAACCTGTTCTCAAAACTCCTCCAGAATTTGCTTCAGTGTATGCACTTTTTCTCTTGCACACAAATTGTGGAACTTTTTGCTATTGATATGGCTATTTAGTAGTCTTTACATATTCTTCAGATGTTTGAAATTTAGCCCATTTGATTTATTTAATGTGTTTTTGGCATAAAAATGTCTGATCAGTAGCCTTATTGGTGCTTTATGATTCAAATGCTTTTGTTTTATAATGGATGTCAAGGAAGGAACTATTATTGGTATGTCCTGTTAGGTTGTAATAGTGTGCTTGACTTTATTTTGGGGGTTTTATTGTGAATTTGTAGGGGATCAAAGATTTTTGGGTCATTTGTGACATTCCTCAAGAGCAAGGATCCCAGCGACGGTTCGGAACAGGCTTTGCTTAATGAACTGAAGGCATTGGATGAGCATCTTAAGGCACATGTATGTGTGTTCAGATTAAGAAAAGCATATTGAAATCCCGGTCTTTCACTTTAGTATTTGTTTGGAATATGAGCTAATATGCTTGGGATAAACAGGGTCCATACATTGCTGGGGAGAAGATCACTGCTGCTGATCTAAGCTTGGCACCAAAACTGTACCATCTCAAGGTGGCTCTTGGCCATTTCAAGAAGTGGACTGTCCCTGAAAGCTTGACCCATTACCACAAGTATACTGAGGTATGCTATTCAAATGAATGAAGTCCATACTTTTGGACAACAACTATTGTTGAGTATGTTTCGCTAAGTATGAGATGTTTTTGTTCCATTTATCTTTAATGTGATGCTGATGCTCTGAAAATCTTCTGTTCTGTTTGTGATCCATTTTCTGCTGAGAATTTGATTCTCAGGAATTACTAGTGTCTAGTGATATAAATTACTGGCTACATGGTATTCCCGTTGTAGGTCAGTTCTTATTGCCTTCTGGCATAATCTAGTGCGCAGTATAACGTGGTGCTTAGTCACATTAGATGATTAATTTTTTTGTGTGATAACTATACTCTTGACTGGCCAGTAGTTAGTCACTGTGAGACTAGAGACCAATGCTAATCTCTACTTCCTTGATCGCACCACCTCCTCTGTGTGTTGTGTGAGAAAGTTTGTTGACTGGCCTATCTCATTTGATTGTGCACATAAGCATTTGCAACTGAAATAGTGGAAATGGAAAAATCTTGGTCTTGTCTGTGACTACATCTCTCCATGTTATTGGACCTCTTGAGTTTCTAATTGTTTTCTAATATCAATTTTGCAGTTGTTGTTCTCAAGGGAATCTTTTGTGAAGACCATCGCCGAAGATAAATATATTATTGCAGGATGGGAGCCGAAAGTCAACCCCAAATAGGTCTAGATTGTAAGGTCTGTTGAAGTTTAGTTATGCTATGTAATGTGTGAAATTTATGCTATGATTGTCAAACTGGGTAGCTAAACTAGACCTGCGTTCTTCTTATGTCTAATAAATGTATTAAATCTCTATTATCGGGTATGCTATTTGGTATTACTTGGTAACACTGTGCAAAGTCTCTGGATATGTATGGTTATATTTTCTCCATTATATTCATTCTTGATCTGGTCCGAAAATTAACATGGGCCGGTTGACCTCCTATACTGGGGTGGCTGCCGGATTGATCCCCAAATGTGGCAATTACCCAAGAGTTCTTATTTTGTCGTTGTACCCAAGAGGTTTGGGTTCCCGCTGAAGGTCCAATATAATTTTAGCCCAAGTAATCTAGGCCCAAGCAGTTTGGTGGTCACTTTCTGTTTTTGCGTCTATTCTTCTCCATCAACCTCATATGTTTTTGTCAAGACTTTTGTCAAGAAGCTTTCAAAACTCATATCTCAATGAGTGCTGCATCCACATCCAGTGTTGCTATGGTGTTATTCAAGGGCATTTCTAAACCACAAGCTAAGGAATGATGCAAACCAGCTTAAATTGGAACCATATACGAAATTAGTAGTTAAACAACATATTTGTATACAAATCAATGACATCGCATATGATCCAAACTCCAAAGTTCAAAACACTCTTTGTCATGCCAGAAATAGACCATTTCCTTCCTTCAAGGCTGAGATGAGTAGCGGAAATGACCTTGATTACCTTTGTTCTTCAAAGCCAAGTTGAGAACTTTCAGAAAACAATAGAGGAAAAAACAAGCAAACAAACAAAATCAATAACAAGAAAAAAAAAAAAAAGTGTGTGATTACGACGAGAGCATAACACAGTCCCCACATTATTTGCTTCAGTTATTATAAACTCTGAAGTCTGATAACACAGAATTTTCCCATTACTATAAGACAAGGCTGATGACAATTCAAATCATATTTGTCGAAGGCGAACTTTCTAGGTCTTGACCCACATGCACTCCACGTTAAACTCACAAAAAGAGCTACAAAAGCACACTCTACTAAAATGAATATCTACCATACGTACAGCTATGTTGTTCTACCATACAATGTATACTCATATATAGAGGCTAAATAAATTAAATGGATAATATATCTTATCCCATCTTTGTTAATTTTTCTTAAAGTGGGGATAATTTGATTTAGTTGAATGCACCAACTAGACATGACGTTGTTGAATAAAAAATTAAAAAAACTAGACATGACGTTGCAAAAAAAAAAAACTATCTGGATTTCGCCCCGAGTCATACATGTATAAATACTGAAATGAGTCCGATCCATAAATATAACACACCCTAATCTATCTTATATACATGCAATAGTCATTATTAGTAGTAAACTAACATGGAGTCTTTTGAGAGGAATGACAGTAATTTCGAGTACAAATGATACATTGTACAAACTTACTTTGTAACTGCATGTGTGTCACATGTCACATACTTTCTCCTAATATAAATCAAGAATCTGTGCACACCTAATTAATAACCACAAATAAAAGTCACATAGGGTCAATTTGTTCAATAATTACATGTACTTCACATGCTAGCTTCTTCGACCACAAATCAAGAATCAATATATGTACCAACTGTGAAATGTCATCAATTAATGATTAATTTTAATGACTAAACATGGATAGTTTTTTAGAAGAGTAAAAGTTATAAAGAGTACAGATAGTACATAGTACAGTTTTGTTTGTAATTGTTTGTGTTTTACACTTCACATACCTTCTTCGAATAGAGTGGACGCCTTTTAACCATAGCACGTATGTACAATTTTATTAATAATTACATGCATAATGTATTTCACATGTTATAATTAACTTCTCCGACCACAAATCAAGAAAGTACGCACCAACTACAAATGTGATGAATGATTCAGATTGTTAAAATAACTATTGCCCTAAACCTTAACATCGATGCTTCTAATCATGCAAGACAAGAACAAGAACATATTTCATTATCAATCAAATTCACTTTAACTGATGGAACATTACAAACTTGAACCCTTGTTTAATTCCAATGATATTGAATTCCTTCAAATGATAAGAATATCGGGGCGCCAGGAGTACTGATTGGTTGGTGCAATATAATAGGCTAAACAAGACGAAGCATGTGGGCAAATGGCAGTGAAGCCTTATTTGAAGAGGAAAGGGGAGGCACCAACCATGAAATATACATATCCGTGCGCTTCAGTATTATTATTTCGTTAATGAATAAAAATATTTACGGTTGTTGTTCTTATTGGGTTGGGACCTGGTGATACGAATGGTTTGGCTCCATATATATAGATATGATATATATTGAAGGCTATCTACCAACCAGAAGCCAAGGTGAGATCGCTATCGATAGCATGTTAGCTAGTCGTCTGAATCTTTGGAGGAATCTGATATCATCTTTTGGATCAATTGACTTGTCTCTTCCTCAGACATTCGATCTTTTTTGTTCTGAGACACTGCATACGCCTCGAAGAACTCCTTGTTCACTTTCTCCAGTTCATTCCACACTGCACATTCACGATGATCATTATTAGTATTTCACTTGATTTTAGGATTTGACGCCTAATCGATCACAACAGATATGTTAACGGTCACAAAGTAAGATCACAGTCACACGACCTCCACAAGGAGCTTGTTTATATGCTTTTCACATGAGGAAAAAAGACTACAAAGTGTTTTGATTACTCGCAATTGAAATAGTGAGCCTAGTTGCTGATGGAAGAGTTGCCTTTCGAAAAGCTTTCGTTGTACGAATCCAATATGGCGGATTAATTCAGCTAGCTAGAGGTTTCAAAACTTGTTGAAGATCAGAGTTTAATAGGGCTTGATGATTTCATTTTGGAGCTGATGATATTATTTTATTTTATGTCAAAATTGTTCTGCTTAGCCTCAAAGGTTCTATAGCTCTAATCATTTACGTGGAATCTTTGAGTCCCCGACAGCCGATGATCATTACCCTAATTAGTTACAACCCTGGTTGCACAGTAATTATTTCCCTGGTATAACTTCGCGGTTCCTTATTCATGCATGAGATGATTTAAAAGGGAATAAAGAAGATCAGATGGAGTCATGGAGGAGGCTATATCTATAAGGAATAAACACTAACCGGTGGAGGTGATGACAGGTGTGATGTTTGCATGCTTAGACAGAGCTTCCATGCACTCTTCTTTGCTCATGTGGAAGATCAAACACTTCTCTATCAGGTGCTGCACCTGTTTTTACAATTGATTAGGTCACACAGTAGTGTGTGTGTGTGTGTGTGTATATATATATATATATTTTGTGTGTGTGTGTGTAAACCTAGCTAAAACTGAAAGATCGACCACAAACTAAAAGTTCAGGAATAGCCGTATCCGATAGCGATCACTTACCAGGTGTATGTATGAAGCAGAAGAGTCTCCCATGATCGATGTCTCTGTTTCTAGCTAGCAAGCTGTATGATTCTTGATCGATCAGAAGAGAGCTCCGAGTGTAATTTAAACAAGATCGAGAGGTGGGCAACAGCTGGGTGAGACTGTATGTGATCCAAACCGAGGATCGGATTGATCTTTGCAACAGTAGAAGTAATAGAGAGCTCTGTAGACTGTAGTACTATGAGTGAGAGAGTTTGCTGTAGTATCATACCAGTACAATAAAAAGGAAGGTATAGAGAAGAAACGGAATGGCAGTAGGGTTAAAAGAGGATCGAGCTAAGATGAGTGGGGTGGGGGAGAGGAGTAGTCCCACGTGGGAGATAGATGATCATTGGTTGGGAGAAGATTAGGGCAGATTGTAAATGACCATTTCTTTGTCCTGTAACTGTGGCACTAGGCTCCTATAGAGGCAGCCCCGCTCTTGTCCACGTGATGTGTGGGTGCCGCCCTTGTCAAATCCCCTAAAGAAGACAAGCCCACGTCACATGCCACAGTGGCAGCATCATTATATCCCCCATTGGCTGAATTTGTCATATAAATTACAAAGGAAGTTTTCAAGTGCAGTGCCCGGCCGGCCGGCTAGCTAGATAAGCTAGGGTTCTTGTGAATGTGATAGTATTGCTCCGCTTCTCATGTTTTTTCTGTTTTTGTTTTAGGGCTTATATCATTACAAGATTTGCCCATACCATTGCCTGTCATGGAGTGATTGGAGGAGATGGATCGAGCTAGATCCTAGATAGCACCAATAATATTAATCTTAATCACTCCTGCCAAGACGGTGTTATTTGAAAGTGTTAGCTGAAGGATTCTTTTATAGGTCTAACTCTCTTGTCACGTAATGATAGCATACAATAAAAAAGATAAACATAATCATATATATATAAACCATCGATGAACCCGAAAGAAGCCTACTAAATCTTACGGCTTTCTTTGAGGAGTACGGACTCAACTCGGGTCAATTGGTGAACAAAACCAAGTCTCATGTTTATTTGGGGAAGTCAGCTCTTCATCGTCGTACTCTAATATATTCTTGGTTGGGTGTTTCAGTGGGTAAATTGCCTTTCATGTACCTTGGTGTGCCAATTTTTGTTGGCCGTCTAAAGCGAATTTACTTCCAAGTCTTGGCTGATCGAATTCGTAATGTTATGTCTAATTGGAGAGGGCATTCTCTTTCCATGGCAGGACGGGTAACTCTGGTCAATTCTGTGGTGGTTAGTATGCTTTCCCATAGTTTCACAATTTATGCTTGGCCAAGGACTGTATTGCAACAAGTTCGAAATTGGATGAGGAATTTTATTTGGACCGGCAATGTGTCTTCTAGAGCCTATTATCCAGTCTCTTGGAAAAAGTGTTGTGCTCCATTGAAGGAGGGTGGTCTTGGAGTTCGTAATATTATGGCTCTTAATAAGGCTTTCCTCCTAAAAAAATTTTGGGATTTCTTAACTAAACACCAGCGGCTGCTTTTTTTTCTGCTCGGTTTCTTCAACGTTCAGGTCAGCCATGTTCTTACTATAAAAAATCATCTATTTGGCCTGGCATGCGACCCTTGTTTATGGATATTTTCTACAACTCTAAATGGTTAGTGGGCAATGGTCGATCAATTGATTTTTGGCATGGTAATTGGCTTAATGGTTCAGTTGTTGATAGATTGGGTATTGTGCATCCGCTTGGCAAATTTTTATGTGCCAAAGTTTCTGATTTCATCAGAGATGGCTCTTGGTATTGCTCTACAAATTTGATTGCTGATCTTTCTGCACTTTGGTCAGAAATTTCAGCTGTTAGACTTCCTTATTCAGACATGGAGGATAAGCTGGTGTGGTTGGATTCTTCTGATGGGGGTTTATCTTTATCTATAGCCTATGAGTTCAAGAGGAGTAAACAGGCAATTGTTCTTTGGGATAGATGGGTTTGGCGTCAATGCTTTCGTCCTCGAAACTCTGTTACTTTATGGAAATTTCTTCATGGTAAGCTTTTAACAGATGATCTCTTACTTCAGCGAGGCTTTTCTTTTGCTTCTATGTGCTCTCTCTGTCATGCATCTGCTGAGACTGCCCACCACCTTTTTTTTGAGTGCTCTTTCTCTATGAAGGTATGGTCTGCAGTTTTATCTTGGTTTAAAGTCAGTATTCATTTCCTGAATATATATGATTTCTTCTCTTACCCACTGCAACATGGTTTTGGTACTCAATTGCAATTGCTATGGTGGGGAATGATGGGAGCTGGCTTCTACTCTCTTTGGGAGGCTAGAAATTCTATCCGTTTTGATGAGCGTCGCTTAACTACTGATTATTTGATTCGCTCTATCAAGCAGCAAATTCGAGAGGTTGATTCTTGGGGTTTAGGAATTATGCGTAACTCAGTAGATGAGCTTTGTATTTTCAGTGCTCTTAGAATCAGCAGTAGAGCCTCAAGATCACATCAAATTCGTGAGGTAAATTGGCATGCTCCTTGTGCTTTTCAATTAAAGGTTAATACAGATGGTGCTGCTCGTGGGACGCCTGGACTCGCGGGCTATGGAGGTATTTTTCGTGATCACTTGGGTAATTGGATGGGTTGTTTTGCTGGTTCCTTGGGTATTGCTACTGCCCTAGAAGCAGAGCTTCAAGCCATTATTCATGCAGTTTCAATAGCATCAGGAAAATGATGGACTTCTCTCTGGATTGAGTGTGATTCAGCGGTAGCAATTCACTTTCTTGCCAATAAAAATTACTCAGTCCCTTAGCGTCTAAGTGTTGATTGGGTCAATTGTTGTACCATTCTCTCCTCTATGCAGATTCAGTTTTCACATATTTATCGAGAAGGGAATCAAGTGGCTGATTGCTTAGCTAACTATGGGGTGGATCATGAGGGGCATTATTGGTGGGACTCTTGCCCTCCTTGTGCATCAGCTGCCTTTGTTCACAATCTGCAAGGGTTACCGAATTTCCGTATTAGCTAATTCTGAAGTGCTTGATTGATTTCATGCAACGGTGGTTTCTGCTGCATGATTGCTCTATTCATTAGTTCGTAATTATTTTAGCTCAGTGCTCACTTTGAGTACTTTATTTCATTTTGTTTTCAGAGAGGTTTTGGTTCTTGTCCCCCTCTCTCTTCTTGTGTTTTCTTTTCCTTTTTTAATAAAATAGAATAGAGGGATGGGCGGTGGGTTCCCGGTTGCGATGGCCCCCTTTCTTTCGAGATTGTGGGTGGGTGCCAGTCACCCCATATCGGCTGTCGCAGAGGAACTAATATCGCCTAATCCTCTATTTAATTGCTAAAAAAAAAAAAAAAAAAAAAAAATCGATGAACCCGAAAGGTCAAAAATGCATATGTATAAAATTTTGTATGTTGGCGACAACACAATACATTCTAATCACATACAGTATTCCTACTATTCCACATAGCACCCATGCCCGTGAAAATTCCTAGCTCCTCTCTGTTTGTGTACATTGTATATGAAAAGTAGGACTAGTGTTAAATAATGATAAAAACAATGTGCATGCAATCAACCGAACTTCTTGTCTTCTTCTTCCAAATAAGAAGAGCCCACTTCTGTGGGGATCACCAAACAAACTTTAGAACCTCATTCACTTTCAGATTTTTAATTTTGGTGGGTGCCGACTGCTTTCTCTGTCTTTCAATTTATGATCGATTATCATTTCTATACATATATGTACCATTTCCTGCTAAAATTTTAGATACAAATCGATGCTTCAAATTAAGCACTATACTAAATAGGCATATATAAATATGCATGAAGTAACTAGATCATCTAGCTTCATATATATATAGAGGACCAATAATTGAGGCAACTAGTGTACATATATAGAGGTACTGAAGATTCTTGGCCTGCAGCAAGTTCATCCTCCTATGCAGATGGGACAGATACCATCATCGCAGTGTTAGAATGCAAATACTCCAGAATAACATTGATGTTTCTGGGCAGTAAAAACTGATTCTTCCAGTGTGATTCTTGGACGATATTTACAGGTTATATAGGCCCTACGTACCTCTCTTTAAAGATAACTAGATAAGTATTCCCTTATCACTTCCTTCCACCAAGGAAGTGGGAATGATTATTGTACGTAGGTTCTGATCAGAAATATCTACGTATACGTTCTTACAAGGTCTCAAAATATCATCTCTAGTATCCACTATACAGTCCTTTTGTGAATGATACATAGATATTCCTTATCCCATATATGCATAAAAGGTGCTTCTTTCAGAGGAAGGGGAAGAATCAGTGATCAAGTGGGCTAATTAAGCTATCCATTAAATGTGAGCATCCATTTGGTATATGACCCTGCAAGCAATAATGCGATCTATACAACTACAAGTTAGGATCTCCATCTTAGATCCGTTGTCAAATGGTTTCGAGTTGGCTTCAACTGATTCGGATAAGAATTGTTGTTGTTCATATTTTAGTTCGTTCTTATAGCTTTCTGCCGGTCTAATAGGTTTTTTTTTTTTTTTGAATAAGTCTAATACGTATTTATAGAATGTATAAGATTCGGCTTCTGCTTCCTGATCTTGGCTCTTTTTGATTTTCTGCTTAATTGGAAACGAGTCCTGAAATTCGGCTTGCAACTGGAAGTTTAATGTACATTCATGTCTTACTCGCTTCAAGGACTTCTTTAATTGCATAACTTTTTCCTTTTTTTTTTTACCGTGTTTGTCGCAATATAAATTTGCTTGGAAAGAGCCTCTTACAAGTCAGGGAAATATGATTTTAAGCATTGCCCTCAAAAACAAAGGTTTTATGTTCAGAAGGCGCGACTGAGGTTGTCAGCAGTAGCGTCGCAAGTGATTCATACATTATTAGCCACTTCATTCCAAATTTTTGGGCCTAGTTTTCTGTTTAGAAGGGTCTGTACTTTTGTTGGGCTCTTCTTCGTTGAGTTGCAAAAGTTTATCTGATTACTAACACATTTTGAAGTGTCATTATCTATAGAACAAGTCACGAATAGAATCATGAATAATGAGCTGTAAGAACAAGAATATTAATTTTATGGTCGAAACAAGTGATTGTGTGGTTGATGAACATATGCAAACAACGGATTTACATGGCAAAAGCAAAAGTTTCCCTCTGCAACAGGATTAACAACTTGCATTATTCGGTAGAGCTAGACAAGAATATTTATTAAATGTTTGGTTGAAACGAGTGATTGTGTGGCTGTTGAACACATGCAAATAAGGGATTTACATTGCAAAAGCAAAAGTTTCCCTCGGGTATGAACTGGATTAACAACTTGCATTATTCGGTAGAGACTGGGACTGAAATATTCTAAAACGGAGGTGATATATGATTCCACATGAGATAGTAATATGTTTACCTCTTCTCTATAAGGACTCTGCATATGTATCTCTTGAACCCTCGATTCGTCTATAATCTCTTTTCTAGTGATTGTGCTTTTGGAGCAGAACTCTGATCAGCAATCAATCACTTTTGAATGGCGTTGAACACCCAAGTTAGAGCCTCCACAGGTTCAGCTTTCCCATGGAAATACGACGTGTTTTTGAGCTTTAGAGGCGAAGACACCCGAAGGGGCTTCACAGATCACTTATACGACAAGTTGCAGTGGCGAGGAATCAGGAGTTTCCGGGACGATCCAGAACTTGAAAAAGGCACAGCCATCTCTTCGGAGCTCCTCTCAGCAATCGAGCAATCCAGATTTGCGATCGTTGTTCTTTCGCCAAACTATGCTTCTTCCACGTGGTGTTTGCTTGAACTGTCTAAGATTTTTGAATGCATGGAAGAGAGGGGGACAATTTTACCAATTTTTATGAGGTGGACCCGTCTCATGTGCGACATCAAAGGGGCAGCTTTGCTGAAGCGTTCGATGAACATGAAGAGAAACTTGGGGAAGGTAATAAGGAGGTGGAAGTGTGGAGAGATGCTTTAACAAAAGTAGCCAATCTCTCTGGGTGGACTTCAAAGAATTATAGGTAATGAATTGTATATGACTTATTTTAATGTTCAAACTTTTAATCTCTATGATGCTCTTGGAAGAGAGGGGGACAATTTTACCAATTTTTATGAGGTGGACCCGTCTCATGTGCGACATCAAAGGGGCAGCTTTGCTGAAGCGTTCGATGAACATGAAGAGAAACTTGGGGAAGGTAATAAGGAGGTGGAAGTGTGGAGAGATGCTTTAACAAAAGTAGCCAATCTCTCTGGGTGGACTTCAAAGAATTATAGGTAATGAATTGTATATGACTTATTTTAATGTTCAAACTTTTAATCTCTATGATGCTCTTCTGAAGTATTGAATCTGTATATATGAATTTTTAGATTAGGTAATGCTTAGCAATATGTCATATATATTGAATTAATAGAACCACTCACATCTCCGGGGTTTTTCAAGACTTCATATATAGTGTTACAAAACGCTCTTTTAATGCTGCAGTTTTTAGAACTTAGAAGTGGTCAAATGTGTTCTTATTTGTTTTCTTTTTGTTAGGTATGAAACAGAGCTTATCAGAGAGATTGTGCAAGCACTGTGGAGCAAAGTGCATCCTAGCCTGACAGTATTTGGTTCCTCAGAGAAGTTAGTTAGAATGGATACTAAGCTGGAGGAAATAGATGTTCTTTTAGATAGAGAAGCAAATGATGTTCGCTTTATAGGGATATGGGGGATGGGTGGGGTGGGTAAGACCACCCTTGCTAGAGTGGTGTATGAGAAAATTTCTCATCATTTTGAAGTTTGCATCTTTCTTGCTAATGTCAGAGAGGTCTCCGCAACCCATGGTCTAGTTCATCTACAAAAACAAATTCTTTCCCAAATCTTGAAGGAAGAAAATGTTCTAGTATGGGATGTTTATAGTGGAATCACTATGACAAAGAGATGTTTATGTAATAATAGAAGAACGTTCTTCTAGTTCTTGACGATGTGGATCAATCAGAGCAACTGGAAAACTTAGGGGGAGAAAAAGATTGGTTTGGTTTGAGGAGTAGAATCATCATTACAACCAGAAATCGACATGTACTAGTCACACATGTTATAGAAAAACCATATGAGGTGCGGGGATTAAACGAAAATGAAGCTCTTCAACTGTTTTGTTTGAAAGCCTTTATGAAATATGAGCCAGAAGAAAATTACATAGAGCTCTCTGAGTGTTTCACTAGCTATGCCAGAGGTCTTCCCTTGGCTCTTAAAACTTTGGGGTCTTTCTTGTATAAAAGAAGTCCAGATGCATGGATCGGAGTTCTGCATTGGAGAAACTACGGAGTACTCCCAATAGAAATTTTTTTTTGATTTGCTAAAAGTAAGTTATGATGGACTTGTGACATGGAGAAGGAGATTTTTCTGGACATCGCATGTTTTTCATTGCAATGTCAAGCCAAGTTTATTATTGAACTATATTACACAAGTTGATGACCACGGTAACTAACCAACTGAATTTCTTTTCTGAATCCTTAAATAAGATCATAGGCTGTTTGTTAGTAGAAAGAAAACCCTAGGAGAGTTTTTCTCTCAACCCTAGTTGTCTACGGCCTCCTAGCCTCCCTCACCATTCTCCATCTCCATTCGCCTACTCTCTCTTTTTCTATGGCATCCATTGACGCGGTAACAGCGAGCTTTGCTGCCTCACTTGCTCTTGCCGAAGGGGGATGCGCCCCTGACTTGGGGAAGATCGGCGGAGATCCGGTGCGGAAGTCCTCCCAATCTTTTCTCCTTGGAAAGCCTTTGACTCGGAAACCCATCGATCCAAAGGCATTCATGTCTCACTTCAATCGAACCTGGATGGTGGATAATGAATTTAGGGTTCAAGAGCGACCTAGTGACTTGTTCTTGTTCTCATTTGCTGCAGCACGTGATCGTAACAAGGTTCTTCGAGGGGGAGTCTGGTGCTTTGATCGAGCCCCGGTCTGTTTTGAAGAATACGATGGAGTTAAGCCCCTGCATGAAATTCAGTTTAAACACCTCCGGATCTGGACTAGGGTTACTGGTATGCCTCCTCTGTATGAAGAACCCGAGAATCTCACCTTGATTGGCAACCTGTTGGGCGGCTTCTTGGACTATGACAAGAAGGAGTTTAAGAAGGGGGTGATTAGGGTTTTGTTCACCCATGACATAGCTAAACCGATCTTGCTTGAAAGACAAGTCTTCCTAGACACTGGGGTTGAACCTATGTTGCAGTTTCAATTCGAGCATCTGCGGGGGAGATGCTCTCAATGTGGTTTGATCACTCATGCTGGGATTGCTTGTGAGGAACCCACTGCAGTAAACCCTACATCTAGGGTTTTACACTTTCCAAGAGCTTCGACCTCAGGGAGTTCCTTTGCGTTCTCTGCTAAATCCAAGGGAGACCTCCTCTCTGCTTCCCCGACCATCCCAAAGAAAAAGCGACCTGTTTTTCGTCGAGTGGAGAGTCCGAACTCGGAGTCTCCTTCTCCCAATGAGCCGGCTCCAGCAGTAGTCTGTACTGTTGATGTAGGACGAGAATTGACCCAGTTTAGCCGAAAAACTATAAAAGTAAAGAAGCGGTGTAGAATCAAGAAGAGTGATTGGAAAATAGGTAACTCACGCGTAATCAGGTTACTAGCCGCTGGAATATTCAAGAAGATTTAGTTTTGGACTTTTCGGGTTTCTCGTGTGAAAAGTCAGGTTTTGATTTTGAATCAGATTTGACTAACTTTTGGCCAGAATGTCCGTTTGAAACGCATGATCCCTTTCCAGAATGGGAACGACGAGATCTTCAAGACTCACTTTAGTGAGCCCTATCAGATTTAGGCCAAAATGTATCGTCTTAATTATCCGATTCGTGATTTAATATTTTTAGGTTAGTTTTGCATTCTTTTTATTTTAGGTTTTCTAGTTTATTTTAGATTTGTTTTGTTTTAATCCGTGGGCTTTAGGGTTTCATTGTTAGTCGCCCTAAGGTTTCTTTTCCCATATATAAGCAACCTTAAACGGCTGCAGAACTATCTTTTATCATATTATCAATCAAAATTGAGAGTTTTCTCTTTTATCTCTGGTGGACTCCAGAATCTTTGTTTTAGGTTTATTGCTTGTAAACCTAGGGTTACTTCCCCCCGTGTCAGTTGGTATCAGAGCGGGTTTCGCTCGCTTCTTAGCAGACGACAGAAGTTCACTACCACCAACCTCAACGACGCTGGTCGTAGAGTATCTATCAAATAAAGTTTCGTTGAAGAGGAACATATCAAGGGATTTGCCCTAGGACAACCTCATCAATCAAAAAAAAAAAAAAAAAAAAGGAAAAAAAAAAGAAGGAAAAAAAAAAAGAAAAAAGAAAGAAAGAAGAAACATGGAACATTGGATATTCACAACGCCGGATTACGACAACTTCCGAACTACATGTGTCATCAAAGACAAGGTATGCTCTGTAATAATTGACAGTGGTCTACGAGAGAATTTTGTAGCAAACAAAATTGTGGATTATTTTCAATTGCCGACAGTGAAGCTGAGTGATTCATACTGGATTCCATTTGAAGAGGATGAATATGCACAAGTAACAGAGGTTTGTAAAGTTCCTGTCTCTATGGGAAAATTTTATAAAGAAGAGATTACTTGTCATGTGATTGACATGGATGACACTAATGTGCTTTTTGGAAGGCCATGGCATGAAAGCGTCAAAGGTGGTTATTGCAAAGATGACACATATTTATTTAGGTGGGAGTCACACAAAATTAAAATCAAGCCTGGAAGGAAGAACATCAAGAATTATCCTCCTAAGGTTTTCGAGAAGAAGTTAGAGTCTAAGTTTTCTTTGCCGGTTGAGATTAATAGTTTAATTGAAGAAAAGCCAGAAGAATTTCTAATGGAAGAACCTCCACAAGAATTCATGGATGAAGACCAAGAAGAGGTTAAAGATGAAATTGCTCATGAAGACATGGTTATTTGTACTGATGAGGTCTTGGAGCCTAAAATAAATCATTCAGAGCCAGATGTTATTCAAGAGTACAACCTTGAGAGCTGTGAAGAATCTACTAAGGTTTCCTATAACAGACTCATCTATGGTGTTGGGTTCATGATTGTGTCATCAGAATATGCAGAAGATCCAGCCAATAATCCACATGTCCAATTGTCTAATTTTTTCTCAGGTCTTTTGTCTACCTATTCCTGTCCTTTATTCAAGAGGAACTCGAGGGCGAGTTCTTTCATAGTGGAGGAGAATGATGTAGGACGAGAATGGACCCAGTTTAGCTGAAAAACCATAAAAGTAAAGAAGCGGTGTAGAATCAAGAAGAGTGATTGGAAAATAGGTAACTCACGCGTAATCAGGTTACTAGCCGCTGAAATATTCAAGAAGATTTAGTTTTGGACTTTTCGGGTTTCTCGCGTGAAAAGTCAGGTTTTGATTTTGAATCAGATTTGACTAACTTTTGGCCAGAATGTCCGTTTGAAACGCATGATACCTTTCCAGAATGGGAACGACGAGATCTTCATGACTCACTTTAGTGAGTCCTATCAGATTTAGGCCAAAATGTATCGTCTTAATTATCCGATTCGTGATTTAATATTTTTAGGTTAGTTTTGCATTCTTTTTATTTTAGGTTTTCTAGTTTATTTTGGATTTGTTTTGTTTTAATCCGTGGGCTTTAGGGTTTCATTGTTAGTCGCCCTAGGGTTTCTTTTCCCATATATAAGCAACCTTAAACGGCTGCAGAACTATCTTTTATCATATTATCAATCAAAATTGAGAGTTTTCTCTTTTATCTCTGGTGGACTCCAGAATCTTTGTTTTAGGTTTATTGCTTGTAAACCTAGGGTTATTTCCTCCCGCGTCAACTGTGGCCGCAGACATTGGTTTGGTGCACGGTTTGGAGAGTAACGAAGATCTAGGTAAGGTCCCTACAATGGATGTGTCTTGCGACGTTGTTGATACTCCAGGTACACAGAAGGAACAAACTATTTTGTCGTCCAAGAAGCGAGAGCGTGGTGGTGCTTGCCATCCCAGTCCCAAGAAATTCAAAACAATCTTGGGTGGCAAGATTCTTACACTGCATGCGGAGGCACTTGGCCTCATTGAGGAGGATAGCGACCTCCCTTTGGTTACTCTGAAAAAGAAGTCTGGAAGGCCTCTTGGAAGCAAGAATAAAACTCAACGTGCAAACAAGAAACTTGCAAGTTCTCCTCTGATGCTTACTTATCCTACTCGCACTGGAACAGTTCCCAGCCCTAGAGACAAGGGCAAAGGAAAGATGTGATCTTTCCAGATTTCTTTGCCTATTACTAGAAGTTGAATTTCTACTACTTGCATCTTAGTTTCTCTAGTTGTACACCAATTGAGGTCTCTAGGCGACTAGGTTACTACTTCATGAGAGGTTAGTAGGGAGGTTTTCTTTCTTGTGTTTAGGCTCAATAAGTGGGCAAATGTGTTATCAGTGAAGGTCACCTGTCCTCTGTCTGGTAGCTTATACCATTTATGAGTTTGGTGTAAGACAGTCTTGGATGTATGAGCCTTCTGGCCCTGGATAATTGAATGAAGTTATCTCTTTTTATAAAAAAAAAAAAAAAAAGTTTATTATTGAACTACTATACAGTTTTGACGTTTGCACTCGTATTGCAATAGATGTTCTTGTTGAGAAATCTCTCTTAACTATTTCATCAGGCAATGAAATAGGTATACATGATTTGATAAAAGAAATGGGATGTGAAATTGTTCGACGAGAGTGTTATGAAGAGCCTGGTGGGCGCAGTCGGTTGTGGCTTCGCAACGACATTTTTCATGTATTCACAAAGAATACGGTGAGATTTTAAACAAATTGAATCACCAAGCTTGGATAGCATTGTCATTTCATTTAACATGAAAAATACTTGTCCCTGGATTTGACTTATTTGTTATAACAGGGAACAAAAGCCATTTTTTTTTTTGGTCAAAAGCCATTGAAGGCATATTGTTAGACTTGCCTGAATTAGAAGAGGCATATTGGAATCTTGAAGGCTTCTCTAAAATGTGTAAACTGAAGCTGCTCTACATTGATAATTTGAGGCTTTCTCTTGGCCCCAAATGTCTTCCTAATGCCTTGAGATTTCTGAATTGGAGTTGGTATCCTTCAAAATCTCTCCCACAAGATTTTCAACCGGATGAGCTTACGGAACTCAGTTTGCCCTATAGCAATATTGATCGCCTCTGGAGTGGAATAAAAGTAAGTTACTGAATATTTGCTATTGCACAAATATAATTAAATTTTAACGTTCATGCATAGAAGCTAATTGTTCTACCATTATCCATGTTTTCTACAGTATTTGGGCAAGTTGAAATCTATCGATCTTAGTTACTCCATAAACTTGACAAGGACCTCAGACTTCACAGGTATTCAAAACCTTGAGAAGTTGGTTCTTGAAGGTTGTACGAATTTAGTTCAGATTCATCCATCCATTGCATTTCTCAAGAGACTCAGAATTTGGAATTTTAGAAACTGTAAAAGTATAAGGAGTCTACCCAGTGAAGTAAAAATGGAATTTCTTGAAACTTTTGATATATCTGGCTGCTTAAGAGTTAAGACTGAAAATGATTCCAGAATTTGTGGGGCAAATGAAAAGATTATCAAAGCTTTCTTTAAGTGGGACTGTTGTTGAGAAACTGCCTTCATCGATTGAGCGCTTCAGTGAGAGTTTGGAGGAGCTTGATTTGAGTGGAATTGTTATTAGACAGCTGCCATACTCTCTTTTTATTAAGCAGAATCTCAGAGTATCATCTTTTGGCTTATTTCCAAGAAAGAGTCTTCACCCTTTGATTCCTCTGTTAGCTTCCTTGAAGCATTTATCTTCTTTGACGACATTAAATCTGAATGACTGTAATCTTTGTGAAGGAGAAATCCCCAGTGATATCGGTTCTCTGTCCTCGTTAAAGAAGGTTGAACTCAGAGGAAACAATTTTGTTAGCCTTCCTGCAAGCATTCATTTTCTTTCCAAGCTTGAATATATTAATGTGGACAATTGCAAATGGCTCCAACAATTCCCAGACCTCCCATTATCTGACGAATTAAGGGTGAGAACTGACAATTGTACTTCCTTACAAGTGTTTCCAGATCCACCAGATTTCTGCAGATTATCGGAATTCTCGCTATCTTGCATCAATTGCTTGAGTACGGTCGCTAATCAAGATTCTAGTTATTTTTTATATCGGAAACCCCCCGTTAGTTTGACCATTTCTGTTTTGTACTTCCTGGAAGTGAAATTCCTCAGTGGTTCAATAATCAAAGTGTGGGCGACTCGGTAACTGATAAGTTACCTTCGTATGCATGTAATAGCAAGTGGATTGGGTTTGCCGTATGTGCGCTATTTGAAGCTCAAGACAATCCGTCTGCCGTTCCTGAAGACGATGATTTAGATCCTGATACAAGTTCAATTTACTGTAGATGGCATGGATACTCTTCTCCTAATTTCTTGTCAGGTGTCGGTTTCATCCCAACACAAATTGTTTCAGATCACCTTTTCGTAGTTGTTTTACCCAGTCATGACGTGAAACCTCAGAACTGTCTTGAGGACACATGCAATCCGGTCAGGTTTGTTTTTGAAACCGCTCGAGCTTTAGGAAACAACAGATGCTTGAAGGTGAAGAAATGTGGGGCTCGTGCTCTGTACAAGCACGACATGGAAGAGATGATCTGTAAAATGAATCACTCCAACAGTAGCATTTCTCTTTACAAGGCCATGGATGTTTGTGATTTAGGCAAATCAGCATATGAACAAGGTGGTTGTGAGGCAACAACGAGCAGAAGTGGTTGCTGTGAGGACGAATACTACTCTGCCGAAGAGTGAAAGAATTTAGAAGACACTGCCTTGCTTTGTGCTTGATTTGAACCATCCAGTGCCTCAAGCAAAAATGAAAAGCTAATACTGCTATTCTTAGTATTCGTAAGCGGAACAAGTAGGTGACCATCTCGGGATTATGACTACTAGTTGCAACTAGATATCTTAACATGTTTCCTCTAGCTGTCGCTCATGTACTTTTACATCACGACACATTTCATCATTTGCTCTGCCATCTTGATCAATAACATGAGTGAGAGATATTATATATATCAAAGTAGTACAGATGAATAATTCATTAGATTCAGTAATGAAGGCCAGCTTTTTAGAGTAAAAACTCTGTTCCTCACTTTTGCTAGCTAATTGGCCCCAGAAGGTAAGAAGCTCATTTGTGCCAGTTATCTGAGATGAGATACGGTTCCTTTCGCTTTTTTTCTTCTATTAATCAATAAATAGACTCAACCAAAAGATGTACAAAGCTGCTGGAATTTATCAGGTTACTTGCATAAAATAGAAAAGAGAAACATCGGGTTGGTACCAAACTACCAATGAACAATTTTCGATTGATTATTTTCTGAACCATACAAGTTTTTCTTCTCTATTTGGTCAAGTGGATGGAGAAATTATCTTCTTCTTCTATAGTCTATATATAGTTTTGCATTTCCAAAGAGTAATATGCAGGATATGCTTTTAACTATGCAGCGCACGTTTGTAAATCTTGACTTTTGCCACAAGCAAGCGGAGAGATACACTCTGCTCCTGTTCAAATCAAATCCAAACAGGGGAGGAGAGTGGGCTGTTGGAGAGATGCATGGCAGGTCTGCCGTGGCCATTAATGGGGAAACTCTTCATGTCACTCATAGAAGAAAAAGTTGGTTACTTAACTATTGATTGCCTTTTCGTGGAAGCTACATTTGAAGATCTGCAATTATATTAATTTGACTTGGTTTGGATGGGTTTCGGTTTCTATCTACCAAAGGTATATTTTGTTGTGCAGCTTTTGCTCTTATTGGCTCTCACTAGTACGACTTAGGTGACTGTTTTAACTGTTTTGTTTTCTGCAGGAGGAAAGAAAATTAAGTTGCCAGGGCGGCTTTAGACTGTAATATTTGTTCATTGAAGCTTCCACGTAGGCGCGCTGGTTGCGAAAATGAAGGGTAGCACCGTAGCAGACATGTTAATTTGGGAGGTATCTGGTTTTCTTAATAGGTTTCTGTAAACTGTTATAGTATCAAGTCCCGATATTGTATATGGAGGAAAACACGGCTTCCTGTTTTACGTTATTTACTTAAAATGCCAATTGCACTTAGTCCCAGAGTTTTTGGTTCATTGCAACATTCATTCATATGATTGGAATACTACACAAGGCATGCATATGAAAAACAAGTAAGAATTTGTGTACTTTGTCCACATTGATTTGGCCAAAGTATTGTCTTATTCACGGTCTATCATGAAGATCGCATCCACCAAAATGATTTCTTGTGAAAGTACGCAGCAACCTTGTATATCAAATTATTAGCTAAACGTGGAAGAGCATGAATTTAAAATTTGATGCTTAATTTAGGCCATAAAGATCATTGGATAAGAGCATATCTATCTGTAAAAGACTCAAAGTAGGTGATTCTGTGTAGTGCATAGGTGGTTCAGTCTTATAATTTGCCCAAAATGGTGACTTCCTCAATATGCATTTGGTATCTGTTTGGACCCAAAATGAACATTTTGGTCTGACAAGGCATGTGTTGGAGAAATTGAGCCAATGTCAGTGGCTCAAGCTATATATTGTCGACAAGCTCGAAATATATATTTAGAGGCTAAATAAAGCCTACTATGGAAGCATGGAAGCATGAAAAGTTAACTTTAGCACATTTTCCTACTTCGGCTAGGAGAAACCGAGCTAAACAAGGAAGGAGGGGCGGCAGACTAACCAAATGAAATCTAAATGAGCTAAAACTTTCCAGATTAATACTAGACATCCCAAGGATAATTTATTATGAAGAGTGACAGAGCTAGTTTTGAGTGGAAGACCTTCAAACAATCAGTCCAATTTTCTACAGAAGCAAAACTGGAAAACTGGACCTGTAAGAGGTCCAGCAGCATTTCCGGCCCAACAGCATGGAATAAAGCTCTGAAACTTTGTCAGGATGATCTACACTCATAGTGGAACATTTTTTATGAAGAAGTCGAAGGCTCATTCTGAAGTCTTTTTGGATAAATAATTGAAGGAATAAAGGGGCAGAAACTGACCTAAAACCAGCTTAATATTCACATGTTCATGTTTCCTACCCACATGAAGAAAGCTAGATGCTTTTTTTTTTCCTTGGATATATTTTTCTACTACAATCTCTTTAATAGATCATCATCACTTCCATGTTTCTGCACCTTCATGCTTTGCTTTCATTCCATCATTTCTCTATCTTTTCCATATTTTACAAATCACTTTCATACTCCACTTTCATTATTTTTCTTCCACTCATCATTTCACTCTTCTTTTTCTTCCCTATATAAACACCTTCTCCTCTCATTCTAGAGACAGATTCACAACATCAAAACATCTCTAAGATGATCTAAGTTCTCTCTAGAGCAACCTCTCTAAAAGCAACTCTTCTCCTTCTCTTTCTCTTACCGGTGATCACACTCCTAGTCCTAGTCTTCTCAGAAGCCGACTTTCAGTGCCACCAAACCCTCTGCCAACATACTTCGGTCCTAGTCTCCTCGGGAGCCGACGGTAGTGCCGCAACCACAACGGTTACAGAACCAGCCAAGCAAGGGTAACGCCCTAGCAACCCAGCCAAGCTAAAGTCACGCTTTAGCAAGTTCTCCTCACTTCCCAGTGGTTCTCGCTCTGCTCGATCTACAACATCGAGTATCGATTGTGATTTTCAAGAAGCTCAGCAAAAGTCCTCTCCACGAGGCACAAAGAATCTCGCGACGAGGTTGGTGCTCTCCTCGTCTACAATCGCTCAACAGAAGTCAGGTCAAGGGACACCCCCGACGACCGCACTCGACGGTGCTGGCACGCCCGCGCAAGAAAAGAGACTGTTGACCAGCTGCAACAAAATTGGAGCCTGTACATACATGTACATTTGCAAGCATAATTAGCTCTAATGGGCTACGCTCATTCTACCGCCAAAGGTACTAATTCCAACCAAAGGAATGACATGCAGACACACCGCCAGGCGGGCTACAGCCCCAACATCGGACCACCTCCAGATCGCCGCCAACGCGCCGCGCCAAGATGGCATCAGAAGCTTCTGAAACTGGGAACTGAGGCATATCAGTCCCACATCGAAAACAAAGAGAAGATCAACCTCTTCCTCACTTATAAAAGGTCCTCTCCTCTCTCCTCATCAATTACGCATTCAATACTTACCTACTGTTACTTTGTCAACATAAATACATTGACTAACTTAGGCATCGGAGAGTTGAAGACCGCCCAACGCGGTCTCCCTCTGACGCCCTTTGTATTTTACTTGACAGGTAGCAGAGGCTTTGAGAACGTCACAAGTATAGATCCGCCCACCGGATCAGCGTTAACAAAAGTTCAGCTACCGCCGAACTTTTAGACATTAACATTGGCGCCGTCTGTGGGAATCCTTGAACAAAAGGCCATCCCACCACAATTACCATGACTAACGGTAGCGGGGGAAACGCTGAGGAGCAGGCAGACCATCCCGCCGTCCCCCAACCTCCCGACCCAGCAGTAGGCGTTAACCGCGCACTATTCACAACCCCGGCCAACCCCGGCGGTGAGGCAAATCCGAGCAGCAGCCGCCCGCCGGGCCAAGATCTCGTCACTATGTACGAGCTAGCACTGGCGGATCTTCACAAGGCAAACAAGGAACGTGAGGCGGAGCGCAAGGAAAAGGCTGAAGCCCAGCGGCAGGTGGCTACGCTCATGACACGTTTCGAGGAATTAAAGAAGACGCTGGAGACCACCGCCCGCCCAGCACAGAGCGAGCAGTCACATAGCACCAGGCGTAGCCGACCCGGCACCGGAACGTTGGGACCAGGGCCGGTCATACAGATGCAGGTACCGCTGAACCCACCCGAGTTATTGGGAATGGGACCACCGCCCATACCCCAACCAATGTTAGAACAAGAGGCGGAATCACTCCCGCACACCAACTGCTCGGAGGCTAGGGCACGGACCGAGAATAATCCGCCTGTGCCGGGGCGCAGGCTGTCCCAGCGGGTCGTTCAGGCTGATTCCACCAACGATGCAACCGCCCAGATATTGGAAAGGATGCACCAGCTGGAGCAGAGGTTGATCCGGGCGGAGTCGGGCGTCCCGGCGCCAACTCAGAATCCGCTCTTCGCTTCCAGACCCGGGCCCTTCACCGCTGCAATTCTGCAAGCTGTCAGACCGGCATATGCAAAAACCCCAAAGATGGCGCATTATGGCGGAATGTCTGATCCCTTCGTCCACATGGACACCTTCAAGAAGGTCACCAACAACAAGGGGTTCGACGACGCCACCTTGTGCCACTTGTTCAGTGAAACATTGGATGGCGAGGCAATGAACTGGTTCTTTGAATGTCCGCCGGGGTCTGTCAGTTCATTCAATGCACTATCCCATGCTTTCCTTTCTCGGTTCATCTTATTATCCGCCGGTCATCACAACACAAGTCAGCTGTTCAGCGTCAAGCAGGGAGAGGACGAGTCACTGAAGGCCTTCGTCACAAGGTGGCGGGCGGCAGCATCTCAGTGCCGTGACCTAGACAAAACGATGGCATCAGCGGCCTTCAGGAAGGGACTGCTCAAGGGACCGTTCCTCTATCACCTCAACTACAATCATCCCAACGCGACGTATGACCACG